>NC_068365.1:7906292-8166292 GCF_020536995.1 Dreissena polymorpha | reverse complement strand
TAAATGACGAAATTGAACTGTTTCAAACTCTCGACGAGTCCGGATGTCGTTTGTCTGGATACCTTTATAAAACTGTGTTCAAGAAGGCATGAATAAGATGTCATTTATGGAAATTTGGTGATTTGATCAAATGTACCGATAAGCAGTGTAACATTAATTCTTTTTTAATGATCCGGTGTAATTATTTTTGCACTAATTATTTTGTACAAATATGACTTCATATGGTACTTATTAATGTAAATCTTCTGTAAAATAAACCAATTTTGGTAGATTTGATATCTAATTATAACTTATTACAATAATCGTGTATTAAACCATATAACAGAAAAAAGGGCATTAGACAATAATAATATTAAAGAGCGTTATTCCAAATTAATATGTTTATTTTTTCTTTTGCATTTTATTTCATTTCTACTTCTGCTAGTGCAGGATGTTGTATATTGTGTTGCTATTATTACTGCAGACGGATAATCTGCTTGTTTTATCACTGCCTGTAATATCTATCTATAATAGATATCTAAATCTATAATATTTGATAACCTATAACATTACTTCACAGATACAAAGGGACCAACTATTTTATGACACCAGATTGATTTCTGAAATCTGTAAGGTGGTAATATAACAAATTATGCCGACTTGGCGGCACCTGAATGACTTGTTGACATGGTTTGCAAATGTACAGCCACTATAGTGACCTACCTATTTTGTACAGAAACCACCAAATTGAATTAACTTTATCAATGAAAATTGTTAGAGATACCTGAAAATCGCTAATACAATTTTAGATTGTAGGACAGACGGCTACCGTACAACCGGTACCACAGGACTATTTGCAACCGATTTAATCGTCCACCCAGGCAACATGCACCCGTTTAAAGGCTAAACGAAACATTCAATTCTTTTCGCAAATAAATACTTTTGACGTAATTTGACTTTGTTGCGAAAACTAATCTGTCAAATTATTCACAGGATTAGACAAAAATAAATTGAATGCGTGAAGACCCAGGATTGTACTCATCTGGTGAGAGAGGAGTTTACTCACCATGTGGTAATAGAAACTGGGGCAGAAAATGCCATATCATCAGTTCAACCAGACTGCCTAATCCAGATTCTGAAATGCAACATAGCATCAAATGTCAACTGATTACTAGAAATAGTATGAATACATTGACAAATCAATTTTAAATTATTATTAATCTCTATCAATAACAACTTTGCCTAGATATTGTTAATATTAACATTTTATCAAGTTTCATCAATAATGAGTCATGAATGTGGATTCTAAAATGGAAACAATGTTTTTCTATTATTTGACCTGGGTTTTAAACACAAAGATCCAGATTCAAATTTTGGCTATATTCTACATAAAAAACAACACATTCTGACTATATTTTATCAAGATTAAGCCCCAAAATGTGGTCGCTGGAGCAGTTACTTGTTTGTTTAAAAAGATTCTATCAGGTCAAATTGTTTTTGCACACAGGATCCGAAGATGTTAACTTCACTTAAATATTGTGAAGAAAAATATTCTGACCAATCAATTCTGATTTATCAAAATCGAGCAAAAAATAAAACCTATACAGAGTAAAGAGAAAATATTGACGATGCAAAGATGCTCTAAGATTTTACCTGGTTACCTTGGTTTTGGACACAAGCAACCCAGATTCAAAGTGATCCTTGATATTGCCATTTATTTATGTGGATACATAATTAGATCCCAAAAAAGAAGAGCCATAGTGAGCAGGGTATTTTCTCTGTTGTCTGTTTGCATTGTATAGCAATGCTTTGAGGTTAAAGTCTGTTAACACTTCTATATTTTGCTATTTTGGCAAATTTTCTTATTTTTTTCCAATTAAGTGTGAGATTTGACATGCCTGTCAATTGGTTTAACCACCAAATCTTTGCATCGACGGGGTCGGAGGTTACCACATCAACTGTTCAAAGTCTTTACAGGTTTTATCACGGTATTCTGTCTGAGGCCCTATTGTATTTATTGTCTTGTATTGTTTAGGCAATAGGTGATTTGCCTTTAATTAAAGAGTAACAGACAAACCATCTGTCTCTAGATGTATCATTAAGTTTCATTCCGTTACACATAATTGGTACATGCATATGAGTGCTAAATGTAATGACATGTGTCTGATACTCAATGAAATTACAACAATTGAAATCATTGTCGTTAAACGTCCCATACAAACTTGTCAAAAGCTTTTACCCCCGGGGGGGGGGGGGGGTAACATCCTATATTTGGGTATATAGGTGTGTGCCGAAAATATGGGGTGTGTTTTTCGACTAAAATTATAAAAATGGGTATGGTTTTGAGCATCTAAGTATAGATATGGGTATTGAAATCAGAAATTTGCTTGTATATAAATGCATATAGATTTGAAAGTATCAGTATCAAAATGGGTTTGATAAATTTCATTCTTGTATATAAATGGGTATTACAAGTTATATAAAGTTGTATGATACATATATGAAATTTAAAAATTAAATATAAAAGCAAATTCAATAAGTATACTGTATTGATATGATAGAGATTAAAATTCTAGTATGAAATGTGTCCACTTTATCAAATTTTAGTATTGAAATGGGTCCAGTTTATCAAAATTCTTGTATTGAAATGGGTCCACTTTCTAAATGGTATCGTATACAAATGGGTCTGCTTTTTAAAATATCTTTTATCAAAATGTGTTTACTTTGGCAGAGTTCCGGTATAAAAATTGGTCACATTTCGGAAGTCTCAGTGGGACACCCCTACCCTAAAATTTGGGAAGTTATCCCCCCGGGCGCTTTGACACCAATTTTTATTGTTAAAAAAGTAGTCTATGAAGAAACACAATCTTTTTTTTCAAATCATAGAAGCAACAAATGTTTATTTTACATTAGATTGACATATCTCATTTTAGATTGTTTTCAAGGTTTTGTGATAATGATGAAATCAAAGACTTTCTAATTATACCTCTCATATTTAAGCAGATTAAAACAGATACATGTTTGAAGATATAAAAATCAAATTTTAAGACTGTGTTAAAAACCATAACAAACAGACAAGAAAGACAACTTTTGCTTATTTGAAATATCAACTAGGTTACTAGTTGTCATTCTTTGGTTGCTTTAATTGTAAAACTAAACTATAAATAGCTTTAAGCTAACAAAGACCATAGAAAGCCCTAAAGCAAACAAAGACCGACAACCTCTTGCATACAGTTTTATTGTTGTCCTTGGGATATTTATAACATGATACAAAGGAAGTTAACTGGCTTTGCATAACTATTGCTTAACACAGTTATTGTTATATCTATAGTTGATATCTGTATACAATATGATCTAAATGAACATATAGAGTCAAATGGAAACATTCAAACATTTAAATAATTATCAGAGAAATTACTGTTTAAGATGCAAAAGCTTCCTTACAAAGACAGTCTCCTTAAGTCAACTAAACCCAAATCAACATTTAATGATGCAGTATAAATACCCTGCCTTCTTTAATTCAGTATCGCTTCTCGGCCTTTTGGCTAAGATCAAAGTGTAGTATCTGTTCTTATCAGCTTAATATCTGATACGTCCTCCATTGGGGGACTTCGATATTAAACTGATTTTTGGACACAGATGAGATGTCAGGGGCTTGCTCCGCTCTCGTCATGGGTTGGCCCGGTATTGCAGTACCTCCGGGATCGGCCCACTCCTCACGGGGAGAATGAAAACACCTCAAATAAATATTGTCTTGTCTTTAGGATGTTCAATAATAAAGATTAGAATATTCTTTTAGATCTGAAAATTAATGTTAAATGCAATTCAATACAATCAATTGTTAATGTAAAATCATTACCTTACATTTTATTAAGGGTAACAGCAAACTGTATTTTATTACCATCATTAAATTACATGTGGATAAAGCAAACTGAATTGTATTACAATTTTTAAATTATTTGGGAAAAGCAAATTGTATAATATAAATATTATTAACTTATTTTTAGATAAAGCAAACTGCATTGTATTACAAGCATTGCATTACAAGCATTGTATTACAAGCATTACGGTATTATAGGTAACATCAACTGTATTGTATTACAGTGATTAACTTACTTATGGGTAAAGCAAACTGTTTTCTGTTACACTGATTGGCTTATTGTTAGGTGTAAAGCAAGCTGTTTTGTATAACAATTATTGACTTATTTATTCGTTAAACAAACGGTAGTGTATACGATCTACTACTTTTCATTGTTTTATTTAAATTTTCAATAAACAATTTTAAATGAACAGAAGTCAAAAGTTAAAAAAACAAGTTCATTATATTGAATGTACAGAATGATCTTGGGCAGAACATTGAAAAACACATAGCACACATTAATAAACAAAAAAATCAGATGAATCCACTAAAAATTAATATAAGCTGGTCTTTGGAAAAAGGGGCAGTCTGCACAGGCTAATATGTAACAGCACCGTCTGGCTAGACTGGATTTTTGCGTAGGAGAGACTTCTTTCAAACCATAAAATACGGAAATGCGGGCTGCACAGACTGATCTTGGATGTCACTTAATGCACATGCATTTAGCCCAATTTTCCCAGAACTAGGTTCATTTACATTGCCATAACAGCCTGAATCACAATAAAACAATAAACACATGTGCATTCAACCCATTTTCCCTTAATAATGGCAAACTGTAATTCACCAATATTTGTGTTGACAGCCTAGCCTGATCATGGACTACATTTTGAACATACACTTATCCCATTTTATCTGTAACCCCACAAATACAATGCTCCTAACAGGCGATAGGACGGATACCCAACAGATGACTGACCTGACAGGACGGGTACCAAACAGATGACTGACCTGACAGGATAGGTAAACCAATAGATGACTGACCTGACAGGATGGGTACCCAATAGATCACTGACCTGACAGGATGGGTACCCAATACATGACTGACCTGACAGGACGGGTACCCAATAGATGACTGACTTGACAGGATGGGTCGCCAATAGATGACTGATCTGACAGGACGGGTAGTCAATAGATGACTGACCTGACAGGATGGGTTTCCAATAGATGACTGACCTGACAGGACGGGTACTCAATAGATGACTGACCTGACATGATGGGTACCCAATACATCACTGACCTGAAAGGATGGGTGCCCAATAGATGACTGACCTGACAGGACGGGTACCCAATAGATCACTGAAATGACAGGATGGGTACCCAATAGATGACTGACCTGACAGGACGGGTACCCAATAGATCACTTACCTGACAGGACGGGTACCCAATAGATCACTGAAATGACAGGATGTGTACCCAATAGATCACTGACCAGACAGGACGGGTACCCAATAGATCACTGACCTGACAGGACGGGTACCCAATAGATCATTGATATGACAGGATGGGTGCCCAATAGATGACTGACCTGACAGGATGGTGCCCAATAGATGACTTACCTGACAGGACGGGTACCCAATAGATGACTGACCTGACAGGACGGGTACCCAAAAGATGACTGACCTGACAGGATGGGTGCCCAATAGATGACTGCTCTGGCAGGACGGGTACCCAATAGATGACTGACCTGGCAGGACGGGTACCCAATAAATGACTGACCTGGCAGGATGGGTAAACCAATAGATGACTGACCTGACAGGATGGGTACCCAATAGATGACTGACCTGACAGGACGGGTACCCAATAGATGACTGACCTGACAGGACGGGTACCCAATAGATGACTGGCCTGGAAGGATGGGTGCCATGGATTGAATGTAAAAAACTAATCACCATTATATTTCATGATTAATTCTTCTTTTATGAACACATTTACTAAACCAATTTGCGGATTAGACTAGTCTGTCCAAAAAGTGTCCACGGCTTTATCAATTGCCTGTTATCGGGTGCCGATTGTTCGGTTGGAAAATTAAATAAGGTGACAAATGCCCTGGCCAACACATTTTCGAGGTGCCGATTGTTCGGGAAATCCACCATCTTTCCGTCGATCCTTCGTAAATTCCATTCGTCTTTTGGGAAGCCTTAACCTTCTTCCCCTTTTCAGGCCGAGCATTTCAGCCAAGAGCTATACACTATAAGTCTGTAAACCCTTAATGTCAAGTAACAATACAAATCGAAATCAAAAACAACGTAGATTGAAAATTAGTTAAATGCAAGTACATGTATACAACTCTTCCTCGGCTGGATGCGGGAGATTTGGCAGATGTGGCGGGTATCTAGCTAATCGTAGTTAACAGCGAACTGGGTTGACATTTTTCGAATGACATCAGTTGTTGGCAAGCGAACAACTAAAATCAATAAAGCATTTGAGTTTAAATGGGTGGGGTAGATTCAAATACATAATATCCCATAGTGAGCACGACGCTTCCCCAACCCTAGGATTATTGATGCAAGACTTAAATTTTGACAAAATTACGGTAAAATCCCTGTGGCTCCATTAAAAATAAACATGGATTGAAAACAGTGCTATATAGCAATATGTAGAGCTATTTTGTATTCATCACTGATAGACAGTAACCGGTTGAAGGTACTGAAGTCCGCCGTTACATCATGGCTGAAAATAATACCGAGCTTCTGCAACTCAACATGACAAGTCGGATCTAAAGTTTATGTCATAATATATTTTGACTGCGGTCAGTGTAGGATATACTTTATTCACCAACCCACTTACAACAGCGAGGACTCACAGAAAACCTTGCATGCAACGGTCACCTGTGAGCAACGGCCACTTTGGTCATTTCCCTTGACTTACCGCTGTTCTCAGGTTTGACTGTAAATCATTTCTTTATACCATGACGTTTTTCGGGAAATTTGCAAGCGTCAGAACGTCAGAGCGTAACTGTAAATAACAGTGGAGGTCGCTCTTGGTCATGCGCAGTTGTGTGTATGACTACGGTACGTCATATGGGGCAAATAGCGGCCGAAAAAGCGGAACTCATTACGGAAATAACGGATAATCGAAATCATCGGTTTTAAGCTCTAAATCTTTATTTTCCTTGCTACAATTCTTTTTATGGGTTTTGTTTTAAATTATAAAATATGATTTTCGAGTAAAACTCGTATGTTGATCTTTAATTTGGTTTATTACAGGCTAACACCGAAATCATTGAGAAAATAACAACGGCGATCATGTCACATAAAATGACGAACGTAGACGATGTCCTCAATGAACATGCAGATTTCGACTTGGGAATATATGGGGTAAGGTTTGTTTTACATAAAAGCTTATTCCAGATACATCGTTTTTCTGATTGACAATAGCCAATAAGCTTTCAAATCTTGCCTCATTTAATATTGGGAACACTAAGTTGAAAAGATATGGAGATGAAAATAATACAATTGAAGATGTAAACGTCTGGGATTACTGGGGCCACAACAATGTATAATACAGAAAATTTGTCTTTATGTAAATGATTCAATAACGGTGTTATTTGTGTTACATGTGCGGAAAATGTAGTAATGTTAATGAAGAAAAACTGTTTTGCAGAATGGTCATCACTTACTACACATTGCGGTCGGTTACAAGGAAATTTGTCTCAAGCTCTTAGAACTAGGCCTAAACGTAAACGAGAAGGAGGTATGTTGTCTATATACCGGTAATATCGCGTCATCCGAGCGCACGAAAGAAAGATATTACAAGTGTATGTTATCTATGTAATATCGCGGCATCTCAACGATCAAAAAAGGAAGGCGATACATGTATATGTTATCTATGTAATATCGCGTCATCTCAGCGATCAAAAAAGGATGGCAATACACGTGTATGTTATCTATGTAATATCGCGTCATCTCAGCGATCAAAAAGGGAAGGCAATAATTGTGTATGTTGTCTATGCAATATCGCGTCATCTCTGCGATAGAAAGGAAGATAATACAAGTGTATGTTGTTTATGTAAAATCGCGTCATCTCAGTGATAAAAAGGAATATAATACATGTGCATGTTGTCTATGTAATATCGCGTCGTTTCAGCAGTAGAAAGGACCGGCAATAATCGTATATGTTGTCTATGTAATATCTTGTCATCTCGGCAAAAGAGAGAAAGATAATACTAGGGTGTTTTGTCTATGTACGTGTGGATGTATTTATTGTCAATGTTTATATGAGCCTCGCTCTGTTAAAATGGGATTTAATTTATGTGCGTAATGTGTCGTCCCAGATTAGCCTTTGCAGTCCGTACAGGTAAGTCAGGGACAACATTCCCCGCCTTAACTGGATTTTCGTCAGAAGGGCCTTCCTTTAAATGAAATTACAATACAAGCGGAAAGTGTCGTCCATGTTTAGCCTGTGTGAAATGCTCAGGCTAATCTTGGACGAAACTTTACGCACTTTCATTAAACCCTCTTTTCACAGAGCGATGCTCATATATATAAATCACATTCACGTATTTAGAACGGGTACAGCTCACTTCATCTAGCGGCTAAGGACGATTTGCTGGAGACCACGATGTTGTTGCTCATCTACGGGGCAGATATTAACTTAAAATCTGTAAGTAAGCTTACCTGAATACAACATAGTCACTTATTACCATGTTTTCAGAATGTACGTAAAATGCCAATCTGAAAAATTGAATTAATTTATTTTGAGATTACACAAAAATAAAATATAAGTCTATTAACTTATGTACGTATTTAATTGTAGCAAAACAAATATTTTGTTGCAAGGCTCAATCAAGTTAATACACCTGTTGATACAAAAAAAAACTGTTTTGAAGAAGGAAAAAAACTATTTATTATTGTATAGAAGAGTTGATATCATTTTATAGGATGACTCGAAAATGACAGCTCTTGAGCTTGCTCACGAAAACTCATCACATTCGGTTCAGACGTTTTTGCTCTTCGCTGGCGCAGAGGTGAGAAATAATTGTTAAATTGAATATGTAAAACAAACGTGGGCACGTGTTTACCAAACAAGAATTGACTCTTAAATACACTGCTTTCTAAAAAAAAAACTGTTTAAGTGAATCTTATATAGTATCTACCAATACTAATTGAAGCCTTCCGTACTTGAAAAAAAGAATTGATTCATGCATATTTGCAGATTGCATTAAGTACTTTTTTTGCCGCCCCTGACCAAATTTATCAACGAACCGGAACCATTTGAATCATTGTTACAAAAACAACCCTATGCATACTTCTGTTAAGTTTCGTCAAATTCCTCTCAACGGACATAAGAAGCTGAAGTAAAGGTGAACGCTTAAAATTACGACCGTGTGCATTTTCGAGCTGAAAAGCTGAGAAGTTGACTGACACACGCACGAACCTGCTAGAGGACAAGGATGCGATATTACATATCACATACCAAACGTCTTGGCCTTGCGATTTCGTAGAAAAAAAATGTCACCGAATACACACAAGGAAATAGAAAAAATATATATGAACACATCGATTCCATTTTTGAACAAAACCTATAGCCCTTACGGTTTCAGAGGCAAAGATTTCAAAAGTTTTCTCTACATAAATATAAGGGATACAAGTGACCCCGACAGCGGGACAATTTGTTACCCCAGGATGATGCTGTGGACAATTTTTTTTCAGGACCACAATTTAATGTTATATTAACATGCTAAACGAATCGGGCATACGGGTTTGCCGGCGAAATTTTTATTTTGAAAGCACCTTGTGGCCCCGTGGCCATATAAATAAATACAGCAAAACTATTTTAACATTTACCATAGATAATCATTATAGGAACATTCAAATGAAATGTTGTTAAATGCTGCCGAACGGTACAGGGCGTGATGTCGTTGAAAAAAGATGACGGACGAACTCATACGACCACGCACACACACACGGACGAACTACTGACAACGCGTTTTCACCATAATTCATCATGATTATGCTGTGCACAGGTCAACCAAAATGAAACTGCAGCAATTATAACTAAATATTGTATCACGGTATACATTTTTCATGCAACAAAGTACATCCATTAAGGCCAGCTGATTTATCCAGACCACAACAATATACCATCGGAGCGGTTAAGCTTTTGAAATTTAACTGTTGCAACAAAGCCTAATTTAAGGGGGCATTTCACAGTTTTGGGATGTTTTTAAGTTTGTCATAAAATGCTTTATATTGATTAATGTAAACATTTTATATAAAAAGCTCCAGTAATAATTCAAGAATAAAATTTAAAAAAGGAAAAAAGGTAACCCTCAGCAGGGCTCGAACCACTGACCCCTGGAGTCCTGGAGTAAAAGTAGTACCCACTTAGACCACACGGCTGTCCTTCCGGATACAATGCTTGATGTATTTAATACTTTATATTAGCAATCCTCGTAGTTTCACAGAATATAACGACAACAACAGAACTCTCCAAATTATTAATTCGTTTCGCGTTGCAACGCTTTATAATTTTCGGGTTTTTAAATCGTAACAAGATGCATATAATGGTTATTTTAGAGCATTGCAACTGTTCAGTATTACTGTTTCCTCACAAATATCATGACTCAAACGAAAATTTGCGAATCTGATACAACTTTTTTCAATTTCGTCAATTTACCCAAACGTGAAAAGGCCCCTTTAATATATTGCATTAATAAATATTAAGGTAAATGGCTAAAAGTGGTCAGCAGTAATGCATTTTTACCACTGTACATGTGTCTTTTTTCTAGTTAATCAAGGGTCTGTTAGAAGAAGACGATGAAGAGAAACATCGCGTTATCTTAAAGGGAATAGAAGATAAGTGAGTTATCACACAATATATTATATTATATGTACAAAGTTTTTTATATATCACATACGTCATATACCTAGAAAGCGTATGATTAAAGGTATCACTTGTCTTTAAAACCTCGTACATAGACCACACGTAGGCCGGGGGAAATGCTTTTTCCAATTTGTCAGTTTGTAAGTCGAAATATTCTTTTTGTAATGTAGGAAAGTTTCTGTTGGAGCCGAGGTATTCAAACCACAAGCGGGAAGTTCATATCAATCAGTGCGTTCAATCAAAGGACAGACCAGTATTCAAATATGCGATGTGGAAAAACAGTTTCTTTTGGTCATCAGAGAGATGGAAACCGATTATGAAAACTCCAGCATCTCAATAGAATTGGTAAATATACTTGAACGTCTTGATACACAATTACCAACAAGCTTAATGTTGTTTATACATCTGTTATACAATGATTATTGTTAATGTATTTAAAGTTCTTTGCCTTGTTCGGAGAATTTCAAAATACATGTATCGTTTTTAGTTTAGAATTGGCTTGTACTAGATTTCCGTCTCGATCTACAAGCAATTCGATGTTCCGTTGCCACACGTAAATTGTCACGTTACCAAAAGCTCACATATTTATATAATAACAATGGCAGACGCGATGTTTGTTTAGATGATTAGCCAGTATCGATTGTTTCCGATCAACGACTGTTGAATTTAAAATTATGAATTAAAATCCACACACAGCTGTCAGAACAGCATCGAACCGAATACAAATTTGACATATAGGCACATTATTAACAGAGATCAACTAATAATACATATTGATAGCTGAACCATTTTTTCGCTTTGAATGCATTAAACAATGCACTGGTTTTGTTTTTCGTAGTAACACCGTTTTTGTTTACCAAAATGTATATATAATTTAATATGATGGCTCATTGTTATTTAATTGTAACTGAATGATTTCACAAATTAATGTATTGAGAAGTTTAATAACTTAATACTTACATATATAAAAGCAACAGGTGATGGTACTTAAATTGGAATTTGACACGTTTCTGCGTATTTACGCTTGTCCAACATCTTGAAATATCGTGCTACTAACTTACATTATATACTTGTATTAAATCTGTTAGAAATACAGGCTTATCAAGCAGTGGAATTCCATCCGACAGAAAAAATATCCATATTGTTCTATTTGCATTTTTCCATATTAAAATACTAATCGGAGTACTTCGGCATATAATTTCGCCGTTTCTCAGCATATTGTTTCGTTATAAAAATCTCTACTGTGCCACAAAAATGTATCTAATGTTCATACAATAAAAATTGTAAGTGTATGTAATAAAAGGAATATTACTTACAGGCCCGTACCCAGGCCATGGGCCCAGGGGCCCGGCCCCCCCCCCATCTGGCTGTCGAACTATGATTTTTTTTAATAATCGGCCCACTGCATTTTTTTCTCTCGTGCAAGGGCCCACAGTACACTTTCCCTCAAAACAAAAGAGCAGCTATGTTTTATTGTCCCTGATAAACAAGAGGATTAACGCTCGCCAATCGAGATAAGCCTCCAGGCAATGTTTTCTAATCGCCTTGTACACACATCCCCGATCAGTCCCCCATTATGATTATGAATGCTTCATCTATCGATGGTTGATGTCATGTATTTTGATACGTGCAGCGAATGGAAGCAAATGCTACAGGAGTTCGTAGACTATGGTCTGATAATTGCCGACTTAAGTTTTTTTCCTTCTTTGAGAAGGCCCTAGATGTATTTTTCCCTTCTTAAAGTTTAATTATTTTTTTTTGAAAACCTTTTATTGGGAATGTTTAGGTCCCAATATATACTTTTTGCATTGAGAATAGGGCCCTGAATTTGAACCGGAACAAAAAACACTGACAAAGGTATTAAAACTGAGTATATATAATTTTTGAAAGGAAATCACTAAAAAAGACTATGATGAGATAGTTAACATGCTTGATTAAAAGAAAAACAGATTCATAAATTTGCCGAGCAACAGATAAGAATTTGGCAGAATTCAGTATTTAAAATAATTGAGTATCGAGAATTGAGTAATATCAACCTATTATTGGCTCATTGGTAAAAAAATGAAAATTGAAACAACAAATCGATCTCATTATATAAGTTAACCTTATCCAGTGTAGAAAAATATTGTATAATTAAATTATCTCTTTCCTTGAATTTGTTTGAAAACAGTAAAATATGTTAAATTGATTCTTTAAGACTTTCATTATTTCCCCCAAAAATTAGGCGTTTCGCGCAATTTTTTTCCTACAAAATGGCAAGGTCTTTCCCAAAAAATCAGATTTAAAAAAACCTGTGACTTCCGAAATGTGCTGATTTACTTGTTATATTCCAATAATTTATATCACAAAATACGTTTTTTATAAGCATTAAAATTCACCTTGCAAAGTGCCAAATTAAAAAAGTATATATATAGGGAGGGGGGACCCCTCCCAAACCCTCCCCGGTTGGGCCCCCCCAGTAAAAAAATCCTGGGTACGGCCCTGACTTATGTCACTCAATCCATGCTTATGCTATTTCGCTTCACGCTCAAGTTTGCGTCTCTCGTGTGATACAGCATATGACAAGCTACTGCAGGTAGACTGAAAAAAAAAACTGTTGAAAAAATTGACAAGCGTTATATTGCCATAAATTACATGTGCATATATGCAACTGGATATTTGCCACGATGTAAAACGAATGTGTTCCCAGATTGATGAGCCAGATGGGGCACACATCGTGAGTAGGGTTTACCAATACAAGGTGGACCGAACAGTGACATGCACCATAAAAGTTCCACTTGTTGGTTCGCCCAATAGTGGGAATGATAAATACTACGAGTATTTCGTTCAAAGTACTACGGGCATGGACAACGTGCAAAAAGGAAATGTCAATATTGTAGGAAGCGAGGTAATGTTTTGTTAAGTTTTAAATAACGTCTGATAATCGCCTGTTAAAAAATTTCGAAATTGATTCAACGGGCATATACACACTGGAATACCGAGTCTTTTGATACCTAATGCTATCAGTGATATTTGTTTTTGCATAAATTGATTGAATACATAAACAACCATTAATCGTATACTTCTGTAGGCGGTGATAACGGGTATGACGTTGCATGCACATGGTCGGACGTCCATAGTCGCGTTTGCTGTCTTAGCAAGGACAAAAGAAGAAACGTTCACAATCAATGCAGGTTCCGGAAGAATTCAGTCTGTAGTTGAGCAACTGTTTTCAGTGGATGTATCAGAAAGTCGAGCTGATGGCACCACTCTTGCGCTTAAGGTTACTTTAATTTTATGTTTGAAAAAAAAGTATACGTAGACTAACTTAGAAGTTAATTAAAATATATATAATATAAAACTTTTACCTTGTTTATTTAACCTCCACCTAAAATTTTGCCAGAATAAAAAACATGTAAAGGAAGATCTTAACATGGGTAGCGTAATCTCTTTTGTTAAAAATCATGGTCAGGTATACTTTGTACATTCTTTGTGATTTAATTGTGCTGTTTCACTAAAATACTTACTTTCAAACATCTATTCCGCTTATATAAAAAATAAATATGTGTCTGATTTAAAATTATCAGATGCTTAAAAATAAGTAATGTTGTGTGATACTCCATTAAATCAATAGCAAATAAAACATGTTGGGTGTGTAAATACTTTTAAAGATCAATAAAAAATTTAAACGGAACAACAATACTAGGGTATATGTTAGAAGTAGGGCCACATATTTTCTAATAGGTGGGCATACAATTTACGCCATTTTAATTGAGATAATCTACTACCTTGACGAAGGTAACATGATGAATACACAAATCGACCGTATCGATATGCTCTGCTTTTTTTGTAAAGTGCCATATTGTTTTGGCACTTGCTGTAAAAAATAGATTTTTGCTGTTAAGACACTTTTTCCATCTGACATATATGCGGCTTCATTTCGTTTACATCGACTAAATGTTTCATTTTCATTCAAACCACATTTTTTAATATAGGTTGAAAAAGCCGTTCTACCCAAACAATCCAAACCAAAGGACGCAGACGTTAGCGGAAGCGATGAGTACATCATTGACAGCGATGGTGTCACTGACTGCAGTGACTTTTGCTCCTTCACAACTTCACGGGGATCCTTAAACGAAGGCAGTGACTCGTGCGATGACTGGATCGGTTCCGTCAGTGTTCAGCTTCCGGCTCCAACTAGACCCGATGGTTCAGAAACCGCTGTAGTACGCTGCAAACGCGGTAATGACGACATTATTCCTAGAAGTTTTGAGAGACCATTGTAAATACATGTCGAAACAGGAAACACAATAGAGCGTTATTATAACATGAATAATGTATAGCACTGACAAGATGATCAAAGTACCAATATAAGTTCAACATACTGATGAAGAAAGCGATGCAATAATGCCTTTACATAAGCATTTACCAGCATTTACATGTAGTATGTTCGGCATAATATGAAGAGATTGAGGTATAAGAGTTTTAGAACTAAATAAGTTGTCACAAGACAAGAAGTATTTGCGGGACGAGAAATCGTAAGCAGTATATGGTATGTTGATGAGATAAAGTAAACTTGAAAGCTACGATCATGCCTTTTATCTACATATTTATATGTGCAAACGTACTAACTAATAGTAGACTAAGCTCATTATCATACTAATGCAGGGAAATTTTTCGGCTGTCGGTGTTTGTTTGTTTTGCTATCTTTGAAAACAGAATAACAAAAAGCATATCATACAGATTCCGGTAGAGGTCATAAATTTATAAGAGAGGGTAAAAAGATTTCGAAATGCCGAGCTTACACCAACGTTTGGGGAGATAATGAACACAAATATGGGAAGAGGATGATATACATGTTGTAGAAAGGGGCCAGTTTACGTTAAAGAGACGCTACCTCATTGATGTGACAGTCATGGAGAAATATAGGGACGTGATTGTGCGTTTATGTTTGCTAGATATATAAATGAATGGCTCGTGTTAGGATTGGAATACAATCAACCACTTATCAGCACAGAAATTGATTTTTACCAAACATAAGTTAAGACGAGTAGCCGCATCAACAGGATTGTTGACGATTATATATAGCGTCTTCAAACAGACGAACGCGAAACTGAAAACTACATAGACACGAAACCGAATAGACCCTAATATGGATCCTTGAGGAACACCACAAGTTATTGGTAGTAAGTAAGATTAAGTGAGCCATGTATAAGTTTTTTAAACCGATGTCAAGAGCAAGTGATGGCGAATCGTTTATGCATTTCAGTAAAAGGCCTAGAGCTAGGTTAAATATAAAAGTGGTCGAATAGAAGATGCATTCCCTGGTAATATAAATCAACCAATGTACAGTCTATATGTAGTTCCGAACGCTCAGTGGCGATGAGACTTAATTTGATGTTTACCTCCATAGGAACCGGTTTTTCTATCCCGTCTTAACAATGTATGATATTAAGAGAAGAGTAAATTTGCAGTGTTAACGTTTAACCTCAGCACAGTTTGTGCTAGAATATCGGAGCCATTAGGTTCAGCCCATATACAATCTTTATTGGTGAGGATACTCTGCACGTTGTCATCGACAATACTAGATAAGCCCGCGAAGATGAGGAAGATGTACCAAAAGATGACGAAGAGGTATCAAGGGGGCTGGCAACTCAAGGATTTTGATGGAAATCACCTCTTCGCAGAAGAAGGATGACAAACACACTTAGGTTAAGCACTGATTTGTTAAAGGCAATTCGTTCTCATAGCAATACTAATATAACAAACATATCCTCATCATGTAGAAGCCTATGTAGGTGAACATTTGTAATGACGGGTTGGAAGAGATAATTGATTTTGGAAACGTTATCATGCGCCCGTTCAGCAAGACGAGGAAGGGTTAAAGGGTGGATATGGAGAAGAGAAGAATGACAAAAATGAGCAAAACGTTGTGTTATTGTTAATGTGCGAATTGAATGATAAAACCTCAATTGATTTTGTTATTTCTATGCTGTATAAAAGGATCCAAAATGAATATCAAATATTTGATAAGCTATTTGATGTTAAATGCGAGTACATTCGTTGTTCATATCAACATGATACCGTAAATCTTTTTATTTAATTCAATGACATTCATAAGTACCAAGATAAAACCAATATCAATACGTTAAATACGTTGATGAACCGAAAATTGTGTCAAGTTATCGATTAAAACAGTCTTTACAAGTGTGAGCTGATTTCTTAAAAATGAACATATATGTATATAAAAAAAAGTTTTCTGATTTACAATCGAAAATTATTTGTTATATTATAGAGCTCTAATTTCCTTGAAATTTTGTTACAATTATTTTAACAGTTTTTTTAACTTTTTTTATTCAGCGACCTGTTTTGCTGTGGTGTAATTTTTAGCTAGATGGTATATACGCAGTTTCATGCGCTGTAATCACATTATGGTTCTGGACTTCATTGGCAATCGCTCACATGCCTTCACTAATGACTAACGGATATTTACATGAATGCCTCTCCTAATAATCATCATTGATTGTAATTATTGCTTTATGATTTCCATCTTTACTTTGTTGCAGGAGATAATCCCAACTCTGCCGCTAGCTGGACCCGTGTTGATACAGAAAGTCGCCCGGGTAACACAAATGCAGTGAACGTGAAGAATGGCCTTGAGGGATGGTAGGCTCCTTTTCAAAAGAATGCTATCAAGTATATGTATAAGACCTTCCTCTTAAACGGCGCCTTCATATTTTTTTGTGTATTCATGTTGTTCATAAACACTCGTTGCATACAGACGGCATCCAAGCTAAATGGTGCGCTTAGTTAACTATAGTCGAAATTGATCACGGTATGAATAACATTACACTATATTTGTTTGCATCGAGACGCTTCAATTACATAAACGCTGTTTATCATCATTATCAATCCCTTGGCCGATTTAGCCGTTGAAGGAAAATAAGGGACGACGATACAGAAATCATCTTCCATTCACGTTTGTTGTGTGCTGCTGAGAGTAATTTTTCCATGGGAAGCGATGTCCACATTTTAACATTGTCAATCCAGCTTTGTTTGACGGCCTCGACGTCGACCTACCTTTATCGTGAAAGAGAGAACAGTCTTGCATAGAGGGTCGTGCATGGTGACGTGTCCTAAACAATCCAGCTTTTGTCGTTTTATGGTCGCCAGTAGGGGCTGTTGTGGACCAACAAGTATTGCAGTTATGTTTCGGACGTTCTCGTTGGTCGTTTGCTAAAATAAGGAGATGCAAGGCAGTCTTCGGCGTTCTGTGTCCGCGTGAAGGGGCTACGCCTCGCAGCCGTAGAGTAGGGTGGAGATTGCGGCGTACTTGTAGATCTTGTACTTAATGACGACGCAGATGGAACTGCTTGTCAACAACCTGTTCAGTCTAGCCATCGCTGCGTTCGCCATGACAATTCTTATTCGGACCTCATCCTTGGACAGGTTTGCGCCCATGTACTTGAAGCTGGTCACTTCTAGCTTCTCGCCGTTCATGGTGATGTCTACAATGGTGCTGGTCGGGCTGTTCACCATGATCTTCGACTTCTCCGTGCTGACATTCATCCTGTTTGTTCCTACTCTTTCATAGAATATGTTGGTGAGATCTTGAAGTTCCCTGCTGATGCCACCAATGAGGTCAATGCCATCAGCCAGCGAATCTCAAGTTTGAGATGGGTCTTTCACCGATGGTGATTGATGGGTAGTGGCAAGAAGAGTCTCTATAATGAAGAGGTTGAAAAGGATGGAAGATGGAGACAACCATCCTGACGGAAACCCACTTATCTCCTTTAGAAGTCCCCATGCTGTCCGTTGAGAACTACTGCGCTGCTGGCATTTCCGTCGAGTTATTAAAATTTAAAATGACTTGGCATCATTCTTTCGTAAATTTTGAATCCTCTCATAACATTACTTAGGCCATCATGCCACACGCGGGAGGTTGTGGAAGAGCTCGCGTTGATGTTGCAGGTGTATCTCAATGCTGATTCTGCAATTGAAGATCTGTTTTTCTGTGATCAGCTCAGATCTGAATCGAGACTGCTCGATTACAAACTTGTCAAACATATATGTGAATGAAATACATCTGCCATCACTGAGTCTTTCAATTTCTCCAATTACTCCAATTTAAATCTAACGCGATGGTTTTACCGATTCCAATGGAGGTAAACATCGATGATGCGCTTGCACTTTAACATCAGCTTGTGGGTTGTTAGCACTAAGCCATGGTCACTGCCAGTGTCTGCGCCAGGAATTTTTTTGTGTTCGCCTTGTTGATGCTGGATTGAAACGTTGCGGCGCCTGTATGAAATAGATCTGGTTGTGTAATTGCCCGATTGGAGCTTGTCAGGTCGATGTTCTGGGCGGTTTGCGTGGGTGCATCGTGTTCAATTAATTGTTGATGTTAACTACGCTCCGTCGCATTTTTCACGTTACTTTTACGTTTGACTTTATTGCTCCAAAATTGTTAAATGTAATACGTATAATATTACGTTTATTTTCATGGAATAAGAAACGTCCACGGGTTATATAAACGAATGCATAATATACATCAACAATCTTTACGGTTAAGAGTTTCTAGCATTATAATTTATTACGTTCTCTCTCGTATGTATTTCTCTTTTATCTGAATAGGTACATTGTTGTAATAATAAAGAAGTTCACCGGCTTAGTGCGGCAGACTGTTCGTGACATGTATTACTTCTGCGTTGGGGACAAGAAACGGTTTGTGATGTACACAATGATAAGACCCAACACTCCGATTGACGTTCTTGTGGTTGTTTGCTTGGAAAAAGAACAGGACACTAGCATACGTAAAATTCTAAAACAACACAGTGACTATCGGCAATCCGATTATGGATTTACTAGCCCTTGTGATTTGAATACTAAGAAACCGTACATTCTGGTTTTGAAATCATACCAGGGTTGCAAAGTTGTCGGTCCTACAAAAGCACCATTTAAATACCAGAAGGACGTTGAAAAGTTCCAGATATTTAGGGTAAATGATTTTGGTATATATGTCATAATTTTAATGATATTTGAGCTCAAATGTATAACCTATTAGAAGAAATAAAATACATTGTCGGAATGACATGTTCTCGAGCATTAATTAAGAAATGATATATAAATACAATGACGAATTGAAGACTCGGATAAAGTCTATTGGTGTTTCTATAAATATTCGAACTCCTGTAACTGTACTTTATTTACATCAACGGGGTCTTTTTTATAATAATTTCGAACTGTAATAAAAGTGTATCTCATATAACCAATACAATTTACTAAATTGATGTTCGAAGACAAAGACTTATGTATTTACATTTTCAATTTGAAAACAAGAATATAAACTATTTATAATTTAATCATTTTATAGTGTCGTTATGACAATTAATGTGCATAGTGATTGTTTTGACAACAAACGGTGCTTAGGATTATTTTCGTCATTTCACACTGTAAGATTGTTGCTTTATCAGGTCGTAGTGCTTTCTTGCTAGTCTTATTATGAGAAAGTGATGTGCGTAGGCTTTGTTGTCGCTTATTTAAGTATTTTTTTCAACGTGAATGATAGCCTGTCGTTGCTTTTAGGTGGAAGTTAAATCCAACGTCACTCCGGCAGCTAACGTTTTTTGTGTAAATGAGGACAAAATCGAACATGATTTAGAGTAAGTATTTAAATTGTTATTGGACAAAAACAAAACATTTTAAAATAAAATAAATCGATATTCCATTAAAAAGCTTTGATTATGAAACGTATTATTTTGTAAAATAAGAAAGGTATTACTTTCTAACAACTTCGTAAACTGTACTCAAATAAAACCGTAAAACGAATACATTACTCCGTCACAAATAAACTTCATGAACTGAAAGTATTGGAGCGACATAGCAAAACGTATAATCACATTTGCATAACCAGTTGAACTGTCGCGTTATACGTTTGTAAACAACAATACTATAACTTATTTACACATAATGTTTTTGTTTTTTTAGGACGATCTCAAAATTTCAGCAGCCTATTGACTTTTCAGCAGACTCACCACGTCCGATTCCTCCAGGTATCTTTTACCCTTTTCTTTCTACAGAGTCTTAACTTAATATTAACAAATCTTCATGAAATTGTTAGGGTTTAAATTAAGTGTTTTTCCAAATTTACAGTAATTAATAATATATCGATAAAATAAACAATATTTAAGGATAAATATGTTATCAAATTAAGTATAAAATTGACCAATCACATGAACGTAATGACATTTGGTCGTCATTTGTTGTTTTTCGTCTAAGATTGTTTTCTGAGCGACAACTTCCTCACAAAACAAGAAGTTACTGACCAAATAGAGGATAAATGGTTTGAAGTAGGACTGTATTTTCGAATCCCAATTTGTACTTTGATCGGATTCCGTCAAGTAAAAGGACGAAATAGAAGAGTAAGTACGTTTTAAAAAATGTATTTTATTGCATCGATTTTATCCTATAGACTTTGTATACACATGCATCGTTTTCATAATGTAAAGTTTGCCAGTGTGACAGTTTTAAATATTATTTTTATAATGTATAACGATTCCTGTAAAGTACGCACTTCAGTTGTTTAACATAACGAATAATCCCATGTTATTAATAGTTCAACGAAATACTCTAAAATTTATAATATATCGATCTGAATCTATACGAGCTCATGAACGTGTGATTCACGTTCAGTCAGATTCTATACCAGCTCATGAACGGGTGATGTACGTTCAGTCAGTAACTATAGGAGCTCATGAACGGGTGATGCACGTTCAGTCAGAAACTATAGGAGCTCATGAACGGGTGATGCACGTTCAGTCAGATTCTATACCAGCTCATGAACGGGTGATGCACGTTCAGTCAGTAACTAAAGGAGCTCATGAACGGGTGATGCACGTTCAGTCAGAAACTATAGGAGCTCATGAACGGGTGATGCACGTTCAGTCAGATTCTATACCAGCTCATGAACGGGTGATGCACGTTCAGTCAGAAACTAAAGGAGCTCATGAACGTGTAAAGCACGTTCAGTCAAAAATACTTTTCAAATATTAACCCAGTGCACAATAAGTAAAGGAATCTCATCACAGCACAAACTACTTGACTCAAGACAAAAACACACAGCACTTAAGCGAAAATGAGTATAATTTTATTTTAGGACAAATAAGAAATTTGAAATAAGTTAGTATTACAAACATTATATATATTATAATACTTGCAATTGTATTGGAATTTCTACCGATTTTGAACAAACACATGTTCCTTATCGTTACAAATTTTTACGTAAATATGTGTTAACAAACACATGTGCCTTATCGTTACCAATGTTTACGTAAATATGTGCTAACATATGTGTTTTGTGTTAAGTGTCGTCCCAGATTAGCCTGTGACACTTTCCGCCTATACTTTACTATTGCTAAGAAGAGGCTTTCCTGAAACAAAAACTATCATGAAAGCGGAAAGTGTCGTCCCTGATTAGCCTGTGCGGACTGCAAAGGCTTATCTTAGACGACACTTTACGCACATCCCTTAAACCCCCTTTTCACATTAAAATATGAGTGGATTTCCCTTATGTAACTTATGAATACTGCAAACAGTGCACAAGTATGTATTAAATGTGTAACAACGCGGCTATATTGTGCATAGGCCCGCATCGGCACGCTTTCGGAGACATGGGCACATGGGCTGATGCACTCGGTTTATTATTGCTGAAAGCTTGTCAATACAGACCCATGGCACGCCATAACCGTTTTCTAACATATAAATATAGTTATACTGCGCGTTTTGCTGTGCTCTGATTATGTCGAAAATTGAATAAGAATATTTTATTTTATTTCGCACGCTCACTAAAATAATTTCTTGCCAAAATTCGCCGAAACACAAATCAATTTGTTGGGGTCTTATTAGAAGTATAGTTGTATAATGATAGGCGGAGTAATTTGCCCTGGTGTAAATGTTTTACTAACGATAAAATAAAATAAATAAAATAAAACGATATTTCAAATTAAACGCTTTAATTCTTACATGACCAAAAAATATCTGTGTTACTTACAGAAATGTTGTTCTACATGTAGGTATTACAAAAATGGCGCAACGACACCATCGACGACATTGGCCAATGTCTGGATAGAGCTATGACCGCTTGCAAGGTGATATGCCTGCCAGATCTAAGACAAAGCTTGCTTGAAGAAGTGATTAGTTGGTGAGTGATACTGTTATGAAAACAGAATCATATAGTTTTAATAACTTTAAATCCTCCATACTCGCTGATTGTCGATACTTGCGACACTTTGACACTTAAGTTATTTGTGTAGTATTCGATGCACGCTTCACGTTTGGTGTAACATAACATAGCGATATTGTAGAGAAATAAATGTAATGGAAATTTAATAAATATATTATAATTCACAAAATAAAAATAATCAGTATCGTGGACAAATGAATACGACTGATAATTACATATGAAAACAAAATAAAAGTAGTTCGCATATAGACATTTATTTCATAACGAATGGAAAACATGCAATAGAATTTCCTATATGATACATTATTTACGAACAAAAATTTATTTTTTAAAAACGTGACACATGAGTACATAAACAAAAAAAACTAAGTATGAAAGAAATGATGAGGCGATAGTCCAAGATAATATCTAGGAGTGGAAAGCAATTTGGACATGTCAACTCAGTCGGGTACCTACGCGTATAAGTGACATTAAGTTCGCTTGGATAATATGTCATCTGTCAAAGAATAGCGGGAAATATACAATTAAGAGACAATAAGAGGCGAGGGTCACACATGTTATGATATGATGATTTGTTTGTAAACAAGTACTTCAAAGAGACTATATATATCATGTTAAGAAATTGTGTAGGACAGACTCCCATTTAGGATTTAAGACATTACTTGTCTTAGTTTGGTTAGGTTTTGAATTTATCATGGAATTATATTATTGTTGAATGTGTTCTATAATTGGTAATATCAAGAATAAAGAACTTTAATAAATTGACTTGCTTTCATGTTTTGTTTGCATAGGTACGTTTGATTGATATCGTTTGGTTTCTAATTAATTTGCTGGTATTGTGGTATCCTGGGGTTTTGCAAATATTCAAAAACAATTTAAATAACATTAGAATCTATTTAAGTTATATTTAGTTTGAATCGCTATGCGATTAAATTGTATTCAAAAGCATTATGATTAATTATATAAGTACACGTATGAGGGTTTTTAGCGGTGTCAACACTGCGTAGTACCCTGCCAATTATCAAGGCAACTTTAATAAAGACACCGGGAGTGATTATACCTGTTTCTCTTCTCTTCTTGTCTTGGGAGTTTCGTTATTCTTATATAACAATTATTTAAAATAGACTAGTTTTGTTTAGCTCCATCAGAGGAAGTAAACCTTATTAACGCGCTGCTCTTTATTGATAACACGGAACCATTAGCCACAATTTGAGATACATGGCAAATGTACAAGACAAGACAAAACTGTTTTCCAATTAAATTAATGATTGTATTTTGTGTTAGATGATATTCACTTATTAATAATCATAGTTTAATTTATGTTCAAGGATCGACAAAGATGAAAAAGTCAAAGCATGGGCTAAAAAATACAAAATTGTGAGGATAAATCGCTCTCAGATTTCTCATGATTTTAAACAACTAGATAATCTGCCAGGTATGCAGTGAATTCATGTTAAAGTTCTTAGTCTTTTCTAATTTTCTCTTATAGTCGCTTAATATTCATATTGTAGCGTACTGACAGAAAAATGCCATGTGCTCTGTTATGTTTTTAGGACAAGACTGTTAAAAATGTTAAACCCCTAACCTTATTATATTCCTTTAACTCAGCAGTAATTAAAGACCATTACATGTATCAATATCACGTACGTAAAATATCCAATCACACATGCCATTTTAAGGAAACGTAACAAACATATAATAATATATGTACTTGTAGCTTGACAAACGCATGCCTTTACAGTTTACACAAATGTTATCTCTACTTGTAGTTTGCCCTTTTTCCGACGCATTCCTATACAGCTTGCACACTTGCCTACCAATTGACGATTCCATATTTTTGCAACTGGGTCTCAATCAACATGAATTGGACGAAACCACTGGCCACTGGTCTGAGCCTGCAAGGCGATGCTATGTAAGTAAATTTCCAACAGAATATGCGAATTGTGTTACATTTAAACATACATGTTCGACTAAACTTTGCCACTAGTAGAAGAATATTTTGTCTTTCGAATACCCGCATAAATCGTAAAATCGAAAATAAGATCTAGTTTTCTCTACATTTTGTTCGTGCGTAATGATCATATATTTGACGTTGAGCGCTGTTTTTACAACATTTTATGAGCGGGCCCTTGGGTAAGGTAAAATCAAGTTGCTTCTACTAAAATTTGGGAATTAAGTTGTTTGTTGAAAAGTTGCAATTGGGAATATACATAATACTTTAACATAATACTTACAGAGGTGTAACTCCTTGATCTGGATATGGATTGAATTTGGAAATTAAAATACTTAATATTTTTGGAAAACTTCAATTCGGGAATTTGGTGTAGCCAGTATGGAAAAATATATGTACTTTTCGAAATTTGCTTATGGTCAAATTTCAGTTCCAACTTTGACGGCTAAAAAACACAATGTTTCGGCTCTTACAACTATCGAAAATGATTGTGTCTGTACTGTGGCCCAGTGATTAATTTTGTCTGTACCGTGGCCATGTGCTTAATTGTTTTTATACCGTGGCCAGGTGATTAGTTGTTTCTGTACCGTGGCCAAGTGATTAATTGTGTCTGAACCGTGGCCCAGTGATTAATTGTGTATGTACCTTGGCCCAGTGATTAATTATGCCTGACCGTGACCAAGTGATTTATTGTATCTGAACCGTGGCCCAGTGATTAAGTGTCAATGTGCCGTGGCCCAGTGACTAATTGTGTCTATACCGTGGCCCATTGATTAATTGTGTATGTACCGTGGCCCAGTGATTAATTGTGTCTGTACCGTGGCTCAGTGATAAATTGTGTCTGACAGTGACCAAGTGATAAATTGTGTCTCTATCGTGACCCGGTGATTTTAATTGTGTCTGTACCGTGGCCCAGTGATAAATTGTGTCTTTACCGTGGCCCAGTGATTGATTGTGTATGTACCATGACCCAGTGATTAATTGTGTCTGTACCGTGGCCCAGTGATTTATTGTGTCTGTACCGTGGCCCAGTGATTAATTGTGTCTGTACCGTGGCCCAGTGATTAATTGTGTCTCTACCGTCGCCAAGTGATTTATTCGAGATAATATACGGAATCAAAAATAATACCCATTACAAAATGTTGTTTTCTATTTGTGTCTCGCGAATCTTGTCGTAATAAACGACTATTTAATTACAACCTGTGTATTAATATGCGAATACCCGTTTACAGTTGCTGCATAAAGTTCGGAACAAATACGATGGGAAATCAAAATCATCAGATTTCCTTAAGATAATTGCGAATGAATTGAAGAACCGGAATGACAATATGTTCAAAATGGAATTAGAGAAATGTATACATACATGGTAACGTTTTTCTCACGATAGTCGTTTGTAAACAAAAACAACGTACACATTTGAAAAAATGCAATGTACATATTTGTATTGCTTAATAGTATTCGTTATCAATGTTTTGTCTCGTGTATGCTAAGAATCCTACATATTCCATTTATATTCACTACCATTTGCGTTCTTGTTGCAGGTCAAAGACTGGGTGCCCTCGAACTTGTTCGTCTTGCTCTGACGATGCAGTAGCAGAATTGAAAAAAATATTTAAATGTTAACACCCGTCACCAGCCTATGCATCGTGCTAATTCAACGCGACATAAAACCGATGGGCACTGTCAGGAACTTATGATCACAAACCCGTGTGCTGTCATTTGAACGTATACATACTTGGCGTATGGCCCGTTCTTTGTCTGTATAGCGCTCAAGCGGGGTTGAAAGTCACCATCATGGGGGCATGCTTTAACGACATGTTACGGCATTTGTTGTTGTGTTGCCGCTCTTCAAACCCGCCACCACACCAGAACATTTCGCAAATCGGCAAACATACTTAACAAAGGCAAAGCAAATAAATCAACTTCAGCATCCAGCCATGCATAGTCTGATGCGATTCACGTGTTTTCGAAATGCAACTGACCACTACATTTGTTTCATGGAATTGTGCAATTCACGTTGCATAAAATTACATATCTGTTTATAAATATTTTGTCAAACATTTTGGTTGATTACTGCCATTGACTGTATTGTATCGAAGAAAATGTTCACATGTTCAACCCACAATTATTTGCATGAGAACTTCCAAGTCGGTAACCTCTGTTTTGTATTCGTGTTCGTGTTTTTCTCTTGTTTTTGCGATGTCTGTATGTTATGTTGTGTGTTGTAAGACTGGTCACTTACTTAAAATAAAGGTCCTCGCGATTTCGTGGTTTGTAAGTTTAAACGCATTTATTTCAACAAAAATATATTTACACTTATATGAAACATGCATTTGTATACAAACAAATTTGTTTTGGATATGAACGGAAGACTTCGCCTTATAGAGTTCTTCTCCATAATTATTGCATCATATGTCAAAAATGAAAATATCTATTTGTAACATTTAATAATGTCAATATGAGAAAATGAAACCAATAAAACATCAGCAGTATTAAACATGTGCATGTTTTGGCCAATACAATTAGATTTATCTCATTAATCTAAAATGAAGTGAAAGCATTTGTGAAAACCGTGGTTTTTAATCTGTAAAACAAAATAAAAAAGAAACAAAACGAATGGAACATTTACAAGATTAATAGTCCCGTTAAAACGGCATATTGCAATGAAGAAAAAAATAGCAGAAAAAATATTCTACGTAAATGAACTAAGTCATTTCAGAAAGACCAAATCAAAATGCAAAACACTGATCATCGGGCAAATGACCTCACATAATAATTGTGCCATTGACAGCAGTCCTGTAAGAAATTCTTTTCCGATTCACTCTTCAATTTCATACCTTTGATGATGCGATTGTGAAAATCGAATTTGTTTTATGTGATCGCGAAACGTGAAATGATCTGAAACTGCAAATGCATAAACAAACTATATGTTCAACTTCTTAGTTATAATGTAGATATATGTTAAATTCCGCTTCAAAGACAAAACGCATTGGACGAACAATTGAAAAACATATCGAGTCAAATCGATGCGAATGAAAAATATTATATTGTAAATTATTGAAATACCTTGATTCAGCACTGTAAACTGTAACAAATAACATTTTCTCTATACTTACGTTTACAATTTGTTGAAATAAACAGAGGCAGTTTATCGGCAATATTCCGGCAGTTACAAAGACGGATTAAGACACACACTCGGTCCTTAAATTATTTCTCCAATTACTCTTATTCATGAAATTTTCTTTTGTATATTGGATGTGTGAAGTAACACAAATCTTTATTAGATATTAGTAAGCACGTCGTTCACTACAGCTCAAAAGCTTTGCGTTCGTGTTTCCAATAAAAATAATACATTTGGGTATCTTCCGGTATAAAATGGGCGGATCTTTTAACAACGAAACAAAACCAAATGACCCGGACCTTACGTGGAATGATGCCGATGATGCACCGTGACCCATTTATGCCTAGCGTCTAGAAAAAAAAGGCAATGGCAAACAGCGTAGACCCAGTTGAGACGCCGCATGATGCGGCGTCTCGTCAGCGTCTGCGCTGTTTGCTTAAAGGAATTTCTGTAAGAAATATTCTAAATATAGAAATAAATATACTAATTTTGGAAATAAATTGATCTAGTAGAATGGGAGAGTCCACTAGGCATAAATGGGTTAAAATGTTCCCGTGGTGCAGTTCCGTCAGGCTGTCGTGTACTATGTCGCGCATCATTAAACATTGTAAATGTCAAAGCGATTCAGCTGTTTAAAAAAATGCATCGACCTCTATTTTTGAAGTTTAAATGCTAATTATTTCTAGTTGTGATGAGTGTTTTACAATTACCTGCTATTAGATATTGTGTGCAGTTGTTGCGTTTTCAACGGTTATTATTTGTTTAAAAAAAATCCCCCTCCAACCCCTACTCCGGTATAGCGTGGGTTATGCAAGGGATATAACCCGTATATGCATAGTGTGACCAACAAAACAGTGTTATTGAACTTTTCTGATTAAGCTCTTTAATTAATACTAGTAAACTGTATAATATAATTGTGACGACATTCCTTTACAAGACGATTCACGGGCATAAACTTTGGTTGACGCCATTTTTCCTGGAAACGTACACTTATTTACATAAAATGAAGCCACTACATTTTCAAGTTCTTATTATGAATGGTATAATTATGCTTGCAGTGACTCAAATTTACACCTTAATATAAATTAGTTTAATATATACCTCCTTTCATACTTAAACTTTTTCGAACTTAAACTTCTTCGAACATTGGCTGTAGATTTAAAACTAATTAGAACTAGAATTGTAACTTGACTGAAAGTTAGTCTCATTTTGTAACTTGACTGAAAGTGCGCCTCATTTTCTAACTTGACTGAAAGTGAACATCATTTTGTAATTTGACTGAAAGTGAGCCTCATTTTGTAACTTTACTGAAACTGAGCCTCATTTTGTAAATTGACTGAAAGTAAGCCTCATTTTGTAACTTGACTGAAAGTGTGCCTCATTTTGTAACTTGACTGAAAGTGCGCCTCATACAGAATTACAAGATGTTTTGACAAGCAAATATCGATAAAGCTATGGGGTAACTTGATACGTAGAACTTTAAATGTTTGACGAAATAAAAAGCAGAAGTGGAAGAAATCTTCAGTTACTGAAATGATCATCAGCAATATTTATTAAAATCCAATTACAATACCACTCCGTAGACATTTAAATAGCAGCGATAACTTTTGATTGCTTACAACGAAGGTTTAAACCAGTTGACACGCTTGGTTTAAACCAGTCAATAGGTGTCGAATATTATAGCAAAATAAGAAGTACAATGCGAGTCTTCTATGAAAAAAATGGGGAATGATAAGGGTTTATTTTCAACACTTACTAAATATAACAAATAACTCATTGGTATTGCGTATTAATGAAGTGGCAAACTAATCACAAAAACGTTAATTGTATCACGTGATTGAATATCTTTCTAAATTGGCATTCCTTTATCATAAAAGCAGACGGTATTTATTCAAGTTCTGATTCACCATTTAATCGATGAAATGATAACTGTTCAAATAAAGCCGTATAGGCAAGTGTAGCTAAACAAATATATCCCGTATATTGATTTTTGTATTTGATATCAGCTCGTCTTTCAAAATATCCAGTTCATATTAGACAGCAACGCCAAAGCGCTAACACGAGAATCCCCGACGTTGTCTGATAAATATCAGACTTAAAGACAACGGGAATATTATCCTGCATTAGTTACTAAAATGCGCGACGAATCTATGAGTATGAATTTTGCAACACAAGACGCGAGGGAAAATTCTCCTCAAATAAAGACATTGCCGACGACGACAAAGACGACGACGATTAATACTAGTGTGTTGGCTTCGTCGTCAACAGATAGATACAGTGAGGGAATCGAGCTATCGAACGCCTGTCGGGAGTGGTATTACAGCCGACGGGAAAGGGTAGAAGCGGCCAAGGAGAGGACGGCCGACGCCGGCAAAAATACTAGACCAAGCACAAAAATAGTGTCAGCTATGGACATGCTCCGAAAAGAAATGGTAAGTGGACTGTTGGTGCTTGATATTGAAAAAGAATCAGCTAGGTACGAACAACTATTTCTTTGTGATTTAATATACAAATTATAAGAAGTATATAACATAGTTTTAAACCTATGTGGGTACTTGCATTTAACAAGAGACGATCTGATTTGTTATTAATGTTTGATTCATTTTTTGATACCATTGTGTGCTTTAGTTGTAGTCATGATTACATCTTGCCACGTTTGGAAGATGCAGTATCATATGAGTATATTCAAATAGAATGAATGATCTTGAGCATAGGTAAACAATAACTTTACCATTAAAGTTATAATAAGAATAACGACATAGTTCATGAACGTTATCCCTATATTTAGATTATTGAATGGAAAATATTGCGATTGCAAAATCAATTAGAAAAAGGGTGCAATGCTGAACAAATTTTCAATTCCAATCAGATTATAACATAAATTTACACATGGATATATATAAAATTCTAAAAAATATTGTACTCTACTGGGATTTCTATGTTGAACAGTAGTTCACACGGGTCGAATACGACAATTTAAAACATAATCACCATCGTCGTCATCATCAATATCATCATCAGCACTACCACCGCCACCATTATGAGGATGATAATAATGGTAATTAGTACGTCGGAAACGATTTTGAGGGTGGATATGATTATTATTATCATGATGACGACAACAACAATGATTATAATGAAGATGTTTATGGTTATGATGATGATGATGATGATGATGATGATGATGATGATGATGATGATGATGATGATGATGATGATGATGATGATGATGATGTTGTTGATGATGATGATGATGATGATGATAATGATGATGTAATTTTGGATCGAATATATTACGCGTTTGACATATACGGTCGAAATAAGTATCACCCGGATCATGTCATATAGTTATTAAATAAATAACAGGTACTTATATTTTAAATAATAACTTAGCATAGGAATAAACAAATACAAATATTTATTTTATACCTAATAATAAAGAATGACATTTCTGCAGTGAAATAACAGCAGTGAAAATAAAAAATTGTTATTTTCACCGGTGAAAATAACACATTTTCGGAACTACTTTTTCTATTTTTAGATTATCATAACAAGATTTACTTCAAGATTTATATGTATATTTTTATGATCACGGGTGAATTAAAAACGATATTCCATCGAATCCAACAAATGTCCTTTTTATTTTATGATTTTTCACCGTTTATTTACATCGTAAAAGAGTTTAACCGGAGAATTTCGCTGGTATAATGTCGTCATTTTGTGTATTGAAATGTATTGAGGCACGCCACGGGAAAAATGGTGTTTTTTTCAGCGCTACTCGTGAAAATATATTTTCTATGATCACTCGTGAAATAACAAACAATCTTACACTGACACAAATATTCTCTATTTCTGTCGAAACAAACATGCAATACGAAGAGACAAATCAGCTGACAATAGCCCTTATGACGGACATCGAGATAACAATTAATATTGGCCATTAGACAAAATGCTTGCGTATACAGAACGTTCATCGTTATAAATAACTTGCTATCGAAAATACATATACAACATAAATATTACATTGCTACAAGCTAACACGTACAAAGAGCGCATTTTAAATAATGCATTCTAAAATTTACATCAATGTAAATGCAATCTTACGCACTCGAAATGTAATGTTTGCCACGTATTGCATAAAATCTTTGCGTTTTGTAATTATACCTTTAAAGGGACCTTTTTACGTTTTGGTAAGTTGACAAAATTTGAAAAATTATTTCAGATTCGCAAATTTTCGTTGTAATTATGATATTTGTAACGAAACAGTAATACATTTATCACGCTCAAAAATATCCATTATATGCATATTTGACGACTTAAAAACCTGAAAATTATAAAGCGTTGCAACGCGAAACGATTAAATAATTTAGAGAGTGTTGTTGTTATCGTAACATGTTGTGACACAAGAAGGATTGCTTATATAAAGTAAAAAAACAACATTACCCGTTGTGTGAGCATCGATGGCCGAGTGGTCTAAACATTAGACTTTAACTCCAGCGGTCAGTGGTTCGAGCCAAGACGAGGGTTACTGTTTTTCTTTCTTAAATTGTATTCTTGTGACAAACTGCAATACATGCCAAAATATGTTAAAGGTCCCTTTAAACTCAGCGTAACGATTGACTCATAATTGGGCGTTCAGTAACTTAAAAAGTAATATGAAGATTAACGAGTTTTATAATTAAAAGGTCTATGATTAGAAAAAAATGGGTTTACAAAACAGTTATATGAACAAATACTTCGAAATAAACATGAAGAAATAATAACTTAAATCGCGTTGACATTATTTACTTTCCTGATTTTGTTTTTAAATGGTTTCAGAAACACGTCAGCAAAAAGCCAAGACATAATAATTTTATCTTATTCTTTTTTCTCCTAATTGCCTCAAGAAATTTGCTTTGAAAGCTTTCGGGATTGCATTCTTTTTTCCCAATAGTTTACAAGATGATGTCAGAGACAGATTAGTGTTTAAACAAAAGGAGAAGAAATTTTTTTATTAGTAAAAAATTGCCACGAAGAACAAACTTAGATCATAGCGATTCTGAATTACTGTTTGTCGTGTTTATATTTCGAATAAAGCTAACTGAGATAAAAACACAAATATGCATGTGTGTAATTGAAATGATATTAGGCCTCAAAAAGAACACAGTAATTATTTAAGCATGTGTAAATATATATAGTATACTGATGTTTAAAATTATATGTATACAGCAACGTATATTCCGACTATCAGCCCAACAAGTTCCGAAAAACAACAACAACAAATGACGTGACTCTTTAAAAATGGCTCTTAATAATATTCAAAGATAGTCAAGTCTTTCTACAGAAGAATTGTGGGCCAATGCATGCATACATTTTTAGTTTGTATTTGTTCATAGATATAGATTTTGTGTTATCTATTTATGCCTGAAACTTTAACTTAGTACGCATTCTGTGGTTTACGTGCTTTTGATAGTATCTAGAGTCGAATCATGCAAAGATTAAAACTCAGTTCCAAACAAATATATTTGCTAATCTTTTATTGATTGGTCCACATTGCACACACCCGAGTCGGTACATACCAAGTTTTTAAAGCGACATGTGCATGTCACAAAATATTATTACATAAAGTGACCTTGTAAAACAGAAGTCCTGTGATATTACTTACCCCGTTCTTGAACGCGCACATTTACAAAGTACATATAGCTTATATATCTCAATAATGATAATAATAATAATATAATAATAATGATAATAATAATAATAATACTTATTATACTACTGCTACAAATAATAAAAATACTAATACTTATACTATTACTCATTCTACTACCACAACAACTACAACAACAACAACAACAACTACTACTACTACTACTTCGACTACTACTACTACTACTACTACTACTACTACTACTACTACTACTACTACTACTTCTTCTTCTTCTTCTACTACTACTACTACTACTACTACTTCTACTACTACTACTACCACTACTACTACTACTACTACTACTACTACTACTACTACTACTACTACTACTACTACTACTACTACTACTACTACTACTACTACTACTACTACTACTATTACTACTACTACTACTACTACTACTACTACTACTACTACTACTACTACTACTACTACTACTACTACTACTACTACTACTACTACTACTACTACTTATTGTTATTATTATTATTATTATAATAATAATAATAATAATAATAATATTATTATTATTATTATTATTATTATTATTATTATTATTATTATTATTATTATTATTATTATTATTTTTTTTTTTTTTATTATTATTATTATTATTATTGTTAAGGAACATTTTATGTACAAGGTAGTCTTCAAAAAGCTATTATGAAATAAGATACACCAGTGCATGCATTGTAAAAACATTCACGCAAGTTAACGACTACACGTTTGAATTTGTGAATTTAAAGTATTATCTCACTAAAAACTAACCAATTCTACACACATGTGACTAACGTTTATTCAATTTAAAATCATTACCTTTTACCTTTCAAGTATCAAGTACCTTTTAAGAATTCTATGCTGACATCACCATAAATCAAATGATCTATTAATGGAAATTCTAAATGATGCATTTAAGCTTGCTTTAACTTGTAACTTGGGAAGTACTTTTCCTTATCAGTTAATTGATTGAGTAAACTTACAGCGAACACAATGGGGGACAAAAGATTGTATTGAAAAGATCAACGTCAACAAAGATCTTTTCAACAAACCAATCCCAGCTACGCACCAGAAATGTATCCATGTGTTATTGTAATTGTATTCGTGATAAATTTTAAAAGAATAATATTGATTCGAACTAAATCTAACCCGTTTATTCTAGATCGAACCTTGGACGGGTTTTACAACTATGCAATTTTAATTGTCAATGCAAATACTGCTCTGTTACGGTGCACGAAAACAAAATATGAAAATCAATATTATTTATTTATATAAATAAATAAATCTTCTGTTCAACGTAAATACTGTTATGTCAAGTTCGTCTTTATAATTGAACAGTCCATAAACATTAAACAATCTACGATTTTAACATCTTTCTATACATTTATCTTTTTGTTATAAAGCAATAGTTTAAAACAACACGCATTCAGTTTGCCCAATATTTGTATAAAATAATTATAACGACCTGTTGATATATGATGTGCAAATATGATAAAACACGACGATGTATAGTGTGTCCAATCAGAAATAACAGGGATCATTTGCTAAAAAAAAATAAGAGCCAGTTAAGTTATCGGCCGTTAACTTGTGAAGCATTTGTGTGTGGGTGGGTGTTAAATCTTTAAATGTTTGAGACGTATGTTGCGTGTTAACTAAATTGTATTTATGTTTTAAAGTTAACAGACTGTTAGCTTTATCTTATTGTTAAAGTGTTGAGCAACGTTTCACATTTTAGTAGGTTTTCTTTAACACTATTAGTATGATATGGTTTACAATACAAAGGATATCAGATTGTTTTCACATGTTTTCAAACGACAAAGACGTGTAAATTAGAAAAATAACTGCATTAATTTCAAACGAATGTATGCTATTGTGACGTTCTTTGAACTTTATGATATAATTTCGATCAACAATTGTTTCATTAGCAAGTTTAAGGTTAGAGCATGCATAATGGTTGTATAATGGGGAAAGGAAATAAAACATGTGAAAAATTTACGTGAAAATTTTCTTATACCATATGCGGTCATAGTAGCTTAATACAAGCCTGCGTTTCCCAGAGAACGGGTGTTCACTTGCAATAAAACCCATTTTCGCATAACGCAGCTCATGTGATAACATGTATTGCATTCACTGCTAAGATTGTACTCTTTAGTTTGTTATTTTGCTTTTAACTTAGCAAATCATTTTTATGTTGCCTTTCAACAATCCTTTTTCTGGCATGCGATAATTTCAGTTGATATAACTGCTTAAACTACGTATATATTTGGATTTCAATCAAAGTGCACTCAAAATATTCACTTGGAGGTCAAATATCTTTGTGTTTATTTACAAATCTGAAATTCAATTACACTGTGATCATTATCCAATTATGTAAGCGAATAAATCAAATACGCCATATTTACACGTGCCAGTCATCGCTAAGATAGGTCAATATTTACATATCGTTAGTTGTGTATTTCATGTTTATTTTGGCTGAATCCTCTATTGGCATGACAGTTTACTGATCGGTCATGCCGACTACGCTTAAAAAATCAAAATAGAAAATTTATGGAAAAAAAAGAACATGAAATGAAAAGATTGGGAGTTTTATTTATTTTTCGATTGTTACGACGTTAAAGACATTCCTAATCAAAATAATTGACACATTGATTTATTATTAAGAATAAACCTTTACAATAAAGAATATGCCTCTTTGATAAAATTGAATTAATATATTCATGTATTATTACAAAGTTATATAAATTGTTTAAATCGAAAGTACACATTGTTGCCTAGCATGGAATATACCAAAAAATAGAAGAACAAAATATTGATTAAAAAAGTGTGAGTACTCAAGCTAGTTCTGAAGTTGAATATAAAGTAATAATTATTATTATTATTATTATTTCTTTTTGATGCTGCTGCTGATGATGATAATGATCGTTGTTGCTGTTGTTGTTTTTATAATATTCCCAGTAACAAACATAGTGGGATTGCTGTATTGGTTTCATAAAAAGAAGCCAGAAAATAGAAACATTGTATTATATTTCTATATGCTAACTCCGGCCATGGATATGAACCTGCAATTAACTCTTTGATGATATGAGTCGTGTTCTGAGAAAACTGGGCATAATGCATGTGCGTAAAGTGTCGTCCCAGATTAGCCTGTGCAGTCCGCACAGGCTAATCAATGACGACACTTTAAGCCTATATTGGAATTTTGCTAAGAAGAGACTTCATTTAAACGAAATATGTCATAAAAGCGGAAAGTGTCGTCCCTGATTAGCCTGTGTGGACTGCACAGGCTAATCTGGGACGACACTTTACGCACATGCATTATGCCCAGTTTTCTCAGAACGCGACTCATATCAATCAGGCATTACTTAGTCTTTGCTTTTCGCCATTGCAGGCCTCTCTGATGGACCTCGACCTGTCCTTGATGAAGCAGCTCCTTACAATGAACGAGGCAATCGAGGACATCAAAAGCCAGTCAACTTTTCGGTCAAGACCCTCTAGTCTCGCCTCGTCTGGTGATTTGAGCGCCTCTGATTGGTCGGTCTCGGAAACGGACATGTACTTGTCGTCAAATGACATCTGTGCAAAGCCAATCGAATGCTGCAAAACGACGACATCTGGCTTGTGCAACAGTAGGCATTTCTTTCAAGAAAAGTTCTCCAGTTCTTCGGTGTCAGACCTATGTAATAGTCACATGGCATTGATCGGCGTCTATCAAGAACAAAATTCATTTGACTCGGGTATTTTTCACGATGCTTGAGTAACTGGTCACTGTTGTTAAATACTTCCATTTTTAAATAGTCAGTACATTTGAATGATTATGGGAATCTCTTCTTTAAGATGATTTACATCCATACGCTAAAATACGTGCTTTGTGTGATCATGAAGGCATGTACAAATTTCGCCATTTTCGACGCAGTGCAAAGTATTGCATGAAGAAATATCTCGACAAATCTATCAAACGATAGATGCGATATTACAGCGCCGATCATACATAGTCATGATTCGTGTTTTATATAACATCGTTACCAATTTGAAGGCATAGCATATGACACACGAACCAGCATTAGTTATTCATTGACGATGTTTAACTTGCGGCGGTCTTGAAATAATGAAATTTGCCGATGTTGTGAGACGTGAATGTGTTGCATGTGATTTTAAGAATAACATATAAAAAATACACCGTTCTGAGAAACAACAGCTAAACATGTTACTAGCGTCCTTGCTGTGAAGTTGGTGTGTGTTACAACATGACAGTTGTTTAGTGTTCGTTTAAACCCATTAATGCCTAGCGTCTAGAAAAAAGGCCTTGGCAAACAGCGTAGACACAGGTGAGACGCCGCATGATGCGGCGTCTCATCAGGGTCTGCGCTGTTTGCTTAAAAGAATTTCCGTACGAAGAAATATTTTAAATATAGAAATAGATATACTAGACATCCCTAATTTTGGAAATGAATTGATCCAATTAAGAAGGATGGTAGAGTCCACTAAGCATATATGAGTTAAAGATCCGAGTCTATCAACGAGAGAGTCAATCATTAATTACACCACTCCAGTTTTTTTGCCAGTTATATCGACAAATCTATCACGTTGATAGATGCTCCAATATATTATAACGGAACAAAAATCGTTTGATCCTCGTTTTCAAAATTCACAGGCCGCTAATACAACACAGGTGAGCGATATGTGTTATTGTGGTCGCCCAGTGTCCGTCTCATTATCAACTCTTCATGTATAGTATTATAGCTTACGCAAACGAGTCAATCAGTCGGTAGTCGGTCGGTAAGTCTTAAAAAATATACATTTCTTAAAAGATAAAACTGATACTTCACATTTGTCAACGCCATGTTACAAGATATGCAAGGCAATTTGTTTTCATACCCATTGATTTCTGAGTTGTTTGCCCTTGAAAATAACTAACAATGCTCTAGTAAATTAAATGTGAAGTATTAAACTGACTGGGTTTATCTGTTTACGAAATAATGTAAGTGTCCAAAGACGTTCAGTGTCACCACCAACATTTTCGTAATCATATCATTACCTGTTAGTGATGGAAGATTGTTATGTTTCCATTCTTTTTTTTTTAAATCAGAAAGCGTGTATATATTCAAACATATGTTTATATGGTTCGAAATGGACTTTCATATGAATCTCAGCTTTTCGCACATTATTCTGGAATTTAGATTTCGTCCTCTTTGGTTGTCAGAATATTTTATTTCAATTAAGGAATAACTATTTATTTTAAAACATTCAACTGATCTGTCAAATTGAGGCACGGAAGACCATTCATTGGATAATAAAGCATGTTTAGCTTTTGGCAATTTAAATGAGATCTTCATTTATAGTATCGCATCACTATTAAAGGGACCATTTCACGTTTTGGTAAATTCACAAAATTAACAAATAATGTTTCAGATTTTCAAAATTTTGTTGTAATTATTATATTTGTGAGGGAACAGTAAAACTAAACATTTAACATGCTTTAAAATTTCCATTATATGCATCTAATGACGATTTAAAAAACCTGAAAATTATCAAGCTTTTGTTTAAATTTTACATCCAATGATTACATTTATCAATATAAATCATTTAATGAAAAACTTCAATATCTGAACAAATCTGTGAAAAGGTCCCTGAAACATAAAGCAAGACTTTATGTTATCAGCAGATGCACATCATGGGTAAGAAGTGTTTCGTTTTCGCACTACAGACTCGTGTCTGTTTCTGTTGAATGTATTGATCTAATTAATAACGTGTCTCTTTTTTGCACCTGCGTTACACAGTTTGCTAAATATCTTCTGATATTAATGAAATAAGTAGGTAATTAAAAAAAATGTATTTGCTATGCGAAATACCTGGTTATGCATTTTGATAGTTAAAAATGTCTACATAACATATTAGCGAATTCCGTTCGGGTATGTAGGTATCATTGTGTGAAGATCCATCATGATCTTTAATCTGGCCATCTCTGTAAATTTTAATACGAACAATTAAAACCACTTTATCATGACACAGGTAGGAGCGTCGCGGGAATGCTCTCTGCTAAGGTTACATGATATACTTGTCAATTTGTCATTTACCTTTGTGGGAGATTTTGGCGATTGCCAAGTGATTCACAAGTTGTATGCGAGTGGATGAGTGTGTGTAGCAGATATATCAGTAAATTAAGCAAATAAATAACATTACCTGTTTAAGTGCCTTCCGAAATGTTAAATCATTAGATAAGGCAAACCGACGGAAGCCTTATTTCATGTCTGTGTAATGAAGTATATCAGTATTTATAAATCTTCAGTTTATGCATAAGTAAAACTGATATAATACTTATTCACGAAGAGCCCGAATGTGGTTCTGTGATTGCACGTGTATGACTGTTTTTGATTGTATTTAATCGATGTTGAAATAAACTATTTTGTTAAAACCATGAACACAATTTTTTATGTTCAAATAGTATACATTTTGCCAGCCCTTTTATATATAACAAGCATTAAAAACAATAATGGTTTAATGGGGAATAGCTTACTTGTTTATATGATAATAAAATCAACTGTGATCAAAAGTATATTCAAATGTAAATGGTTAATGTTAATACAAATTTGGTTTTTAAAAGTACACTTTTAAAATGCATGTTTATGTTATGATATGGACGTATATTATTTTTGTTGTGTTGTACGTATTTTAAATTGTCAGAATTAGAATTCAAAATATCAAGTCGTCAAAACTTTACGCTTAAATACATCGAAGCATTGATATTTAACACTTTAACATGTTTTTGGTTGATTAATGTGTTGATTTAATACTGTTGATAACTATATATTCAGATCAAGGAAAATAAAAAATATGGTAAAATAAACATTCAGTCCTTATATTGTTTTATTAGCGTGTTTCACCCTTTCAAGCATTTTACACAGTAAGTGACTTTTTCGTAACGCTATGTTACGGAATCCGGATGGTGCCATCTATTATCTCGCCCTTTTTTTCATCAAGGGCGAAACACGACACACGAAGCGATACACGATATTTTGCGCAACACACGAAGCGACACTTGATATTTTTCGCGATACACGAAGCGACACTCGATATTTTGCGCGACACACGAAGCGAAACTCGATATTTTACGCGATACACGAAGCGACGCGCGAGAATGTACCACGAAATATCGCACTTGTGTAGGTAGCCCAAAAGGCGATATATCGTGGTAAAGATCGGGTGTCGCTTCGTGTGTTTTGTTGACATCCGACTGTCCCGCACATAGCCGAAAAAGTCACGTGGTACAGGCACCTTGGATTCGTTCTACAATAAACGTTCACCAGCGTAAACGTAATATCGTATTAGTTGTATTTCTTATTTTATTTTCTCCATAAGGCATGCGAGTCGCGTTTGGACAGGTCGTTACCATTTCTTGCAGACTATTATTAAGCACAATTAGTAAAAATCTCTTGTTCTATACATTATATGGTACAGAGTTCTATCGTTACATGTACATAATTAGCCCAATATGCATATTGTTTTGTCATATACAAGCCCCTATTAAATTTTCAGACAAGATAGTAGTGCTATATAAATTACTTAATGTGAATCAAATAAATTATTGGATCGTTATCTTTGACGTAAAAAAATCTTAACATTGTATTCCTCGCAGAGCGTGCACAAAAATTTATTTAATTATGGAGATACATTTGTACTTGATTTAAGCTTTTTGAGACATATTTTCAATGAAAACGTTTACTTCGTATTTGTATCTGGGGCAATTTGCATTAGCGGAAATCGTGTTATATTAAATGTTTCCAGAACATGAATTTCAAATTTGTGCTTGTATATGTTGTCGTATTTGAGAAAAAGTTGTACGCCACGCCACTTCAAGACCGTATAACTCGAATACTGATTCGCATCATCGCGGTCCTCGAGTAAATTCAACAATGTCAGGGACAACACTTTCTGCTTTTATGACATTTTTCGTTTAAATGAAGTCTCTTCTTAGCAAAAATCTAATATAGGCGGAATTTGTCGTCCCTGGGACGACACTTTACGCGCATGCAGTATGTCCAGTTTTCTCAGAACACGACTCACATGTATACATATACGAATAAATGTCGGAAATTAGAATGGTAGCTTTAACATTGGTAAATTAATACACGTGTTATTGCTTTTAAATTCATAAATCGAACATGTTAGTAATTAAATTCTTGCTTTTAGTGATCAAACACACGTAAACATCTTTTATCAGAAGCACATAGTTTAGTGAAGAGTATACACACAATTTCCTCTTAAAGCAATTATCAACCACCTCAAATTAGATACTTTGGAATCGCGTAATGTAGCTTTTCTCACAATGGCAATCAACATGTGACAATGATCATTTTTTCGCTTTTATATAATGTTTTTTTGGCAATAAATGCTTAAGTGCTTCCGTTTTCAAGTAGTTCATCAACTTGAATAATACTTAGGCACTCTAATTAGGCCTTAATTTGCCGTGTTCAGCGTTTTATACCGCGAGGCGCATTAATTTAGGCGCTTGCGTGCGATAGTGGGTGTAATGCCATATGGGACCAGCGTAGCTCCAGAACAGCCTGCGCATTTAGGTCAGGCGCTACCCTGTCCACTTTAAGTCTTTCAAGAATTCTTGGTCTTGTGATGGTTCCTCCTTAGTTGACTGTGCTAATGTGGCATAGGACCACATGGATCGGTGAATGGTCATGTTCACAGAAAGATATTCGCAATTTTCATGACATTTACCTTTCAGTAAAAATATTGTTTGTTTTCTTTGATTATAGGAAGGAATATACCATTGTACATGATAACATACAATACGTATCTTTGTTAATTATTTATAAACGATAGGACTAGTTTTCAATTTGATAGGTCGAAAATCACCAAATCGAGATCACGAGTGGCCTTGCCCAAATTTGCAACAATTTTTACCTGTATTTTCTAATCACGGCAGCAACAAGACCCTTGATTTCGAAGTCCGAACTACAGAATCACACAAAATACTGATATTTGTACCTGTTTTATAATCACGAGCGCAATTACGTGTACATTCATTATGGTTTCACGAGCATAAATATGATAAACATTGTTAACAATATGAAGGTTTCTTACTAACAACCCTGTCGAACAAGCTACGCATCATCTTTTCACAAATTTTGAACAAAGTTGCCTTTGAGCAAGGTTTCCCATCAGAAGTCATACTAGTGCCCATGATTTATACTTTCTCAACAAACATGATGCAACTGAAAAGCATTGCAATTATTTTTGTGAGTACGTATATTTTGTTGGTGAGAACGGATTTGATGTGTCAGGATGAGTCGAACCATGATGATGAAGAACGGTTACTGGAGAGAGTAATTAGAAACGAACTGGCACTGGAAACCCTATTGAAAGAAATCAAGGGGACAAACGAAGATGTTATTAAAGGATTGCGAGAAATGCGGAACACGAAAACGGAGGTCGGTGAGTTAGCTAATAAACTCGAAAGATCAGAAACCGTGACAACGCTGAAAACTGGTAAATTTATGAAAGACGCCCTGTCAAACATTACATCGGAACTCGTCAGAATAAGGAGCAATCTGGATGATGCGACCACTAATTGGCAGACTGATGTGCCGTCAGCTATAAAACGAGGTGTGTACTAGGGATTTCTGAATATTTTTATGTATTCCTTTCTGGTAACAAACGAATACTAAGTTTTTACAAAATACTTTTTAATATGTACGTGTATGTTTAATTTTATCTTTAAAGAAACTTAATTAATATATGTTATTGTTTACAAAATAATGAAGGTAGCACGAACTATTCTCATAACAGTATTATAACATTCTTTAAACGTTTGTCTCAAAGTTGCCACAACCTTGTGCATTTATATTCAATGTATATAACTATTAAATTATTGTTTGAAATAAATAATAAATCGTATCGCTTTTGAATCGTACATTATCACAGGGCCGCCGTCAATCCAGCCCGTGTATTTCCACGCTCGCTCACCGGCGGAAGCCAAGCTCGATGCCGACCAAGATGTAATCTTCACATTCATCGAACTCAACGAAGGAAGCGGCTACAATTCATCCTCGGGGATATTTACTGCCTCGATTGCAGGACTGTACATGTTCAGCGTTCAATATTGCACGATGTACGGTCAGAACGCGTGGCTTGCAATTGTCAAGAATGGGACGCTCATACAGGTGGCCCGAAACTACGGCTCTTCAGGCAGCTCCCCGTGCGCCACCATGCAAGTTATCTCCACCATGGCCGTGGGGGACACTGTGTGGGTTCGCACTGTCGCTCGTACAGAACTGCATGAAAATGATGGAGTGTATCGGTCAACATTTTTCGGCGTATTGTTGGTTTGATATACTGTGTTGAAATAATTGAGTTTATTAATAAAAAGTTTTAACTACTTCAAACTATAATTAAATTAAATTGTGCTTCCGTTATAGCCCCGTCACACCGGACTGGCGTCCTTACGGCGACCTAAGACTGTGTTTCTGGAGATTTCTGATTGTCGTAGTAAGGACGCCAATGACTTTTTCGGTAAAAATGCTGTTTTTCGCCTTCCCGTCACACCAGCGTCCTGGTTTATGGCGTTCTGCGCGTCCTCACGGCGTCCTTAATACGTCCCTGGCAACCTTACCGCGTACGTACTTCGTCCTTACGTCGACCAAAGCCGACCATACGGCGTCCGATCGGCGTCCTTGGCGCTATTACTGCGTTCTTATTGCGACCATAGTCGTTTTGAGGACGCAATAGACGTACAGAGGACGTACTAGGGTCGCAATAAGGTCGCCGTACGGTCGCCTTGCAGTCAATGATCATTTTCTGTGGGTTTGAGCGGCGGCCACACGATGTCCATGGCGACCTTACAGCGACCCTACCACGTCCCTACTACGACTAATGCGTCTCTACGGCGTCCCGACGACGTCCTTAACAAAACGCCGTAAATTGTCGGACTTCGGCGACTACTTTGAACATGTTCAAATGGGTCGCCGTGGGCTCGCGTCCTGAGCAATTTTTGGGGTCCTCACTGCGTTCTCTTGCGTTCTTACTGCGTCCCTCCTGCGTCTTTGGCGTCCTCACTGCGACGTCAGTACGGTGTGACGGGGTATAAGTGACATTGTTTTAAGATGCTTAATTTCACTGTACAAAGACGAAAATTCATTAATTTGTATGTAAAGCGTGGAAGCAATAAATAAATACATAAATAAAAAAATTTAGTTAACAATCGTATGACAGAAGAATGCCAGTTGTTGCATAATAAAGAAATAATGCATATTGGGACACACATATACAATAATATATAGACTTTTTCAGCTGCATACATTAAATAACGTTTTTCGAAGTCTTCATAAAAGCAAACCGTGGCAGTTAACATTACCTTTATACCGAACTTCGCTGCAATAAGTTTTAGGCAACGTGAAACAATTATTGTGCAAAATATATGCCATATTTGAATTAGTCTATAGCTTGTCCGCCGCTTCTGGTCAATGTGAATGACGCTTAAGTTCATAGCAAAGATAAAACGTGTTTGAACACGGAAGGTGCATTTTTATGGTTTGACTTTAATATAAGTTCATACAAGCGTTCTCGTTACTATTCCGTTTTGGGGAATCTTAAAACCTCACCACCCCATCCATACAGGACTTATGGCCATACTATTACTGAATCAGTCATAAAAATAAGTCGAATAGAACGTTCATGTTTTTTACGTCTTTTAATTTCCAAGTATTGTCTCCAAGTGGTCAATGAAGCGCCTGTGCTCGGTTCAACGGAAACGCTTGCGCATAGCGTGCTTCTGACATCCTATGTGGGTCCCAGATACTGGAGGAATATTCTTGTTTAGGCCTAACTATTTCTTTGTAAGCGTGATCTTTTACTTTTAATGAGCTTTTATGTTGCGACTACGAAATCCGAATGCCTGGTTTGCATTATAAGTGATTGAGCTGTTTATCCCATTTGGGGTTACTTTATAGTGTAAGTATTTGGCATGATTTACTTTTTCAAGGATGTGATCATGTAATTTATATGAGATTATTATATGGTTTCTTTTTTGAGTAATGCTGAAGATGTTGCATTTGTCAGGGTGGAATTTTAGTTTAAACCTATTTATTTAAGCTCGATTGCACCGAAAGCCCCAGGCTTATAGAAACGCTCTCGAGTCCGTTTCCTGGGCCTATAACCAGTACTTGGTGTAATTGGGGAAGATTTAGAGAACGCTCCCCGAGTGGGGATCGAACCCGTGACATCCTGATCGGTAGGCGGACACCATGTCAATTACGCCACGGGTGGAATTTAATTAACCAGTTCTGCTCCCATCGACCAGCAGCTTCAAAAGAGGTTATTGGCGTCGGAGAGGTTGTTGATATTTTTGAAGATGATGCTATCATCTGCAAAAAGTCTTAGAGTGCTATGTTTTAAATAATCAGCAAAGTCATTTATATTGATAAATAAATAAGATGGGCCCCAAGCCAGTGCCACGTGGGACTCCAGAGGTTACAGGTACCTTGTTTGACATGGTTCCCAAAAGGACAACAGTCTGGGTTCTATTTGTTAGGAGGTCGGATATCCAGAAGAAAGCAATTGAATGAATTCCATAGTATTTTAGTTTGTATAAGAGGTGCTGGTGGGGGTACTTTATCGAATGCAAAATCCATAATAATGGTGTCAGTTTGTATATTTTGATTATTGGATTTTATAAATTTTGGAGGAATTTTATAAGTTGTGTTTCACAAGAACGGGAAGGTCTTCACCCGTATTGGAGTTCATATAAAATATTTTTATCCAGACCAATGATAGAGCTGGCGATGACAAGTATTTTGCAGCAACTGCATGTAAGGGATATTGGTCTGTAATTTATATCATTGTGATTGTGTCCGTTAACTGTTATGTACTGGGCATACATGTGCATGTTTCCAAGGGACAGGGACTGTTTAAAGATTAGGATTGGGGATATTTCTGTACGGCATTCCATTAGTACTCTGCAGGGTATTTTATTTGGACCTGATGCTTTTTGCATTTCAAGGTTTTGTAATTATTTAGTTATTCCATTTTCTATGATGCTTATGTCTGGCATGGATGGATGTGGGCTGGGATATTTGTAAGGAATAGCTTTAGAGTTGATCGATGTAAAGGCATCTTGGAAATGTCTGTACAGGATGTTAGCTTTATTTTGTGGTTCCGATTTAAGGAGACAATGTTTCCTATAAGAAAGCTTTCTCTGGATTTAATTTTTTAGTTTTTATAGAATATATTTTTTTAATTAAAGAGTGTGATGGGTTATGAGATTGTGATGTCAAAGATGAGTTTTCAATGTATTGCACTATGCCTGGCGCTGCTCTTTTTGGATTTGGCTTTTTAATTTCTTTATGTTATTGCTTATACGATTTTGTTGTTTTAATTTTAAGATATTTACGTGTATATGTGTTCATTTTTGTTTTTGGTTATTTAGATATCCAATGAAGTTTTTTTATTAGTTTAGTTTGAATGTTTTTAAGATGGTATTTTGTAGTTCTTCTTTAAATGTATTTCTAATAGTGCTTGTGTCTTGGTCAGCATATGTTTGTTTTGATTATTTTATTTGTGTTTCTTGTAGGTCCGTTTTAATTTAAGCCAATCTGCTCTTGATTTTTTTATTTATCTCGGTTTAAGCTTGCATATTCTAAGACAGGTGTTAAGCTCTAGATAGAAAATGTCACCAATAGGCGGCATTGTTTTGAAGTTGTCAACGATAGCAGGATAGTTTGTAAAAGAAGATCAATAATTTTATCATAACGTGTTTGTGTGTTTACAATTTGTGTTATGACTTTGATGTTATATTTATTCGCATCCGATAGCTTTTTGGTCGGCTTTCATCCATTTTGCAGATAGAAATAGGTGCTTCAATTTGGACCTTATGACCACCGCAACACGCCTTCCAATCATGCACATTAACTATGATATACAATCATTGACTTGAATATTTATACATATCATATTTCTACATATCTACATTACATATTCGAGTCAAGAATTGTATTTCATAATATTTTTTATGTCTGTGTTCGAAATACTTTCAAACGGTTTAGTCTTTGCTTAAAGAAGCACATTAACAATACTCAGAACCAGTAAAATCTCTGCAAAGCCGTTTGATACGTAAATATACCAATACTTAGTAGACTGTAACCGCTTAAATTTCACTTATTGGCGGCAAAGTCCGAAGGGGATAGATGACACGAATGAACTATTAATTTTTTACAAAAATTACAATGCCCTTTCTGTGCAAGGCAGAAGACCCACGGTTTCAGCAACAGGCCAGTACATGAAACTTTATGTTTTTGCTTTATTTGTACAGTTTAACGATTGATGCAATAAGAAATCGCGATTGTATATCGTGTCTTGCCTACCCATTTTTGCAGGTTATATTACACTAATTCCATTTCCCATAGGCATAGGGTCCCATCACAGGGTCCAGTAAAAAAAAAAAAAAAAAAAATTGTTTATGTAAGAAAAAAGAATCACAGCATCCTGGGAGAAGTTCACGATTCTCAAACCTTCTATAGACCTGGCACGACCAATTGCCACACCCAACTGACCAGACTGGAATATATGCCGCCAGGGTTACCAGACAACTCGCCCCAAAGCCAACTCGCCCCAGGACAAGTCGCCCCTAAAATCTGGACAGGTCGCCCCAAATATATTGGACAACTCGCCCCAATCGAAAGACAACTCGCCCCATATAAAAGACAACTCGCCCCAAATTAAATGACAGCGTGCAACGAAATATTTTGTCATATATATAATACTCTTTGTGAAAAAAATGTATTAATAACATTTTTGACTTTAAAAGGAATGCTGAATACACAAAACGAATAATACATGGGGAAAAAAATAAAAATAGAAATGTGTTATATTCATAATTTTATTCATAATTTATAACAATTACAGACTCACGATACTAACATTTGTTTTTATTGAAAACATACAAAGCATCACTTTTAGCATATTAAATGAAATAAATAACACAGATTTATGAATGAAAAGACAATTCAAAATATTATCAAACATTTCCATTTATTAACTCATTTTAAAAATAATTTTAAAACACAGTTTGTAATGAGCCTTGATGAATAATATCAAACATTTCAAACATCCGTAATAATTAACACAAACTTTCACAAAATATTATCAAACATTTCCAACATCTTTAATACTTTTAAAACATTACAAACACAGGTTGTAACGAACCATGATGAATATTATCAAACATTTCAAACATCCGTAATAATTAAACACAAACTTTCACACAGAAACAAGCTTTTAAACACAATGGTTGAAACATTTCTAACAATCAGAAGAAAAAACAACAACAAATGAGCAATAATTTATTTCAATTCAATCTAGCAACTTTCAGGCAGGCATTTGGTCCGTAAATGATGAATATTATCAAACATTTAAAAAATATAATAATGGTAAAACATTACAAACACACAGTAACTTTCACACACAAACAAGCTTTTCAAAAACAAGGGTTGAAACATTTCCAACAATCAGAAAGACATCAAATGAGCAACGTTCATGCATTTGGTCCATAAATGCCACTGCATTTCCTCAGTAGGCCGTTGACTGACAATTCTCCGCTCTCGTACGCTTCCCACAGCTTGAAGATTTTTCCCTGGAGAGACGTGTTCTTCCTTCGTTGTCGCCTGGATAGCTTTCCTTCTGATACCATCTTCACCTGTGTTGGGAGAAGGGAAGCCTCTTCACAAAGAAGGGTCAGTAGTAGGTAGAAAGGCAAATTGGCTTTCTTGGCGTGCTGATTTAGTTTCAAGTGCCACCCTTCACAGTCATTATTTGTTCGGACACTCCGACCAAACACGCTCCAATTTTCAGGTCCCCACACCGAAGATTTAAGCCATGTCCTGTCCACATACTCTAGCAGGTCGGCCAGGCGTTCGTCTGTTGTTTTTTCTTTCAGTCTGAAACAAATAAAAATGAATCAGTACTATTACAAGAGACCAGTAATTTGTAAAGTAATAGTCTGAACGGTTTTTCGAATTATTTCTAAATAAGTGAAACGTGGCCATCCAGTTATTTTTTGTATTTCTTTGTGTATTTGTCAAATATATAATCTACATCATAATCGCTGGTTCACATGTTCCGCTTGCAAGAACGGTATAGACATGACCTTGCGGACAAAGGTGAATACAGTGTCGCGTTGACTGTAGGCGCTCTGTAAAATCAATGAAATACTATATAATAAGTGATATGAAACATCGGCATTTGTATGTGTTATTTTTTTCCTAGATTTATATAACGGCGAAAATTTAAATTTTCGTAAGTACAATCATAAAATTATTTATACACATCCATAATTATATTTATTACCTGGAGACCGAGGCTTTGCACGTGCCGCCATACGGCCTGGTTCCAGTGAAAGGCACATCCTTTAATTGTTGGGTCGACGAAAACTTCCCGGAGGCCCTGCCACATCCCGGCTTCAAAATCGACCATGAATTCTTTCACTCGAGTTTCGTTATGGAGGATGTCCATGACGCCTTTGAAAACCTGGAAAATAATTGGAAAAATGACGCGTGTGTTAAATCATTTTTATTTTTTTATTCATGATTTTATTGATTTTATTAGTCACTCAACTTTCAAGTTTGCATGAGTGTGAAAACATTCACAGGCTGTGAGCGAATGTTTGTTAATACTGTATATTTAAGCATATGTAAATATCCGTAAGGGTACGAACTGTAAGGGTAATACAATTACCTGTGTGTAGTCTTCACTGGTTTTTCCGGCCATCACCGCAAACAGTAACGGAAGCTGCTTCATGTCGTCACCGGACCTTACGAAAGTATGAATGGAAAGCAACTGGTAAAAGGGTTGTCGGACCACCTTAAACGTTCCGTCAATGTACCATGTCTTTGCTTTCTTCAACAGTTGAAGTTGCTGGTCTGTGGCGAATATAAGATGTCGTCTTTCGCCGTTGCGGACCTCGGCCCGGAAGAAAGACGACGAGATCTTCTCGTTGATGAACGCCATGTCGAGCTAAAAAGAAATGTATGCACAATTATATCATGCATTTACAGATCATTGCTATCAGTCCACGAACAAATCTGATTGGTATATATCTTTACACTTTTTTGATGATTACCTCAAAGTCCATGTCTGTGGGATCTTTGGGGCGTTGGCGTTGGCGTCGCCTGTTGCAATTCCTTAAGAGGTTGGTATAATCAGGCCTGGACGCTTCGGGAAGGCGGTCATCTGCTTCTTCACGCAAAATCTTCTCAACAATGGATCCAGCGGATTCGAACATGTTTTTATCAGACTCGGCGTTAACCTGTGAATTAACGATAGTTTAAATATGCAGTATAATATTGAAACATCATGAATATATGGTCAGAATATACATATGTTTATTGAAAAACATAACGCTGAAATAGACAATATGCCGTGTTAGATGGAAGGTGTAAAGTTGTTTGATTGTCATTGAACATAAAAATACCTTGGTGGTGATGACGAGACCCTTGTCTATGCCATAAACATTATTGGTGGTAGTATTCGTCTTATTTGATAATATGTTGGTTCTGTTTCAATTTAAAGTTTAGCATATTCCGACAAACGAACCTTACATGTCAAACTGAACGGCTTTTTGTCAACAGCGATATCTCAATAACCAATAGCGTCAGAATTACCACAACAAAATGCTATTTTAAAAATATGTTAAGCACATACACTTAACAAACAATACGATATTTCTTTATTTAGTGTCGAGTTTTCACGCCTTTTTTGACAAAGTAATTATTTTCAAAATATGCGACTTATGTATATACATGAAGGATATTAAATAAAAGGTTAATGTAAATTCTTATCATAAATATAAAATGCACATTTTATCATAATATTCAATCATTTCAGCAGATAGTAATGTTCAATACTAAGGAATTATACAAACGTTTAAAATATATTTGTACTGACAAGTAAAAAAAACTGTAAACACATTCAATGAGCACCATGAGCAATAGTTTAAAGCGGTATACATCACCCAAATAACGCAAAGATAACGGTCCAGTGACTTCTGACATTTATCTGAAAGGTTTTATGATCGTTATCAGGTCGTAAAACACATCTGTTATGTGTCACCGGATTAACGGACATTGGTTGATTACCCGATAATATGCAAGTATCCAACAATTTAGATTCATTATTTATGGGGAAACAAAAGCTGCCTGACCTAAAAAATGTAAGACACAACAAATTATTATATTATAAGTTTACTTACCAGAATCACTGCCTATGTGTTGCCATCGCTCGCAGGCATCGCAAGAAACAGCACGTTGCCTCTGCCCAACTGTCTTTCCACAATGTATACAATTTGCCACTTCTGCCATTGCAGAAACACAAACACAAAACTAACTAACACTAGAAAATTATTGTATCCGACATCAAATAAGCACATATATGTTTGAACACATGGCAGATGCACTGAAACCCACACAACTATATAGCAATCGTATTCCAAGTCACAAATAGCATTGTCCGACACAAACAAAACACATACATTGGGCTCATTCAGATACCCTCTTTAAATATAGTCAGCCCTTATAATTACTTTGCAAACAGCATTGTTGTCTGGTTAAGCGTGTTACCTTATTTATTCTTTAATCACGCCAAACTGTCATACCGTTTGTCTTATTAATAAATCTTTGACCAGACAATGAAAGCATGTCGGCTTAATTAATTTTCGTCAATTCACACGTTTTCAAAACATAACTAACACAAAGACATTCCATTATTCTTTAATTAAACCAAACTATCATACAAAATGTCTCATTAAACAATCTTTGAACAGAAAATGAAAGCATGCCGTCAAAATAAACGTTTAACATTTCACACGTTTTCAAAACAAGACGAACTAAATGGGGCTTATTTTAATAAACACAATCATAAAAAAGCTAATAACAATTTATTACTAAAAGCAATCCGGTATGTAAACAATTATTGAATTACAAAGTTTTACAATATGAAATGAAAAAAAAACATCATACAACTACATTTCCTAAAAACAATAATCACGAATATTAATACATTAAACTTAACAAATTTTATATGAACAAAATTTCTATAATACTATATATAAGAAACAAAATTGGGGCGAGTTGTCTTTCGATTGGGGCGAGTTGTCCAACATATTTGGGGCGACTTGTCCAGATTTTCGGGGCGACTTGTCCTGGGGCGAGTTGGCTTTGGGGCGAGTTGTCTGGCTCCCGCCGGCAGTTTACTTCAACCCTGGAAAAAACAATGATGTAACACATGACATGTAAGTTATTATGTTAAAGTGTGTGGTGCTATTATGGTACTCAAAACAGGTGTTCATTTCATGTTCATAAATATGGCCCCGTTTCCCTTCTGAGAAAGCATACATGTATTACTCTCCCATACATTTGACAATTGAACAAACATGATCAATTTTTTCCCTCATAATGGCCTCAACAACATTCCCCTAACACAAAAAACAAATGAGTTGATATTCTTAAAAAATAACATATAAACTGTCTAATCTGGATCTATTTAATTGTGCAGAGGCATCAAAAGTGGTATCTCTCAGAGAAAGGCTTAAATTTTTATTTTGTAATCTTGGAAATAAAATTACCTGTCTAGTGACATGCCCTGGGATTTGTGAATTGTCATGCCATAGCTGAGCTTCAGTGGAAACTGGTATCTCTCACAAATGTTATGTCCTGTAGTCGGGTCAAAAACTGAAGAGTATAAACATATAAAACATGTCAAAGATTAAATTTTCTCCAAGGCATTTTCATTTTTTTTTTAAGTAGGTGGCTACAACAGTGTATACCCTAAAAAGAGAGATATTCTATACAGGTGTTCTCTTTGATCTGGATCTCCACTGGTTGCAATAGTACATTTAGTATCATTATGCTGCAAACAGTGGTAAAACAAATATTTTGGGTTTCTTTTAACCCTTTACCGCTTGGATACGTATGTTCACACATTTGAAGTCATTTAGAAAGTAAATTTAATTAAAGACCTTTCTTACTATATTCAAGTTTAAAAGCTTCATTTCCAACCCTTAGATACTGTTGAGCAGCAAAAAGCATAAAACCTGAACAGACTGCGAGGTAAAAGTATTAATAACATTCTAATGAATTTATAGACTAGTCATTTTTTTCAAAACCTACTACAGAACCACAGGGGCCAGTAACAAAAAATGGGTACTGTATGTAAGAAAAGGATTATGTACAGTTCCCATTTCTTTTTGACTGGCCTCTGTGTACAGAACCTAATAATCTTAAAGCATGAAAAATAATTGGTATTGCTTTCATTTTAAATAAATGAATTTGGAATGGTGCATACCTAGATGAGAAGGCAATTAAGGCAAATAGTTGTGGATACATGTGCACTAGACTTATTGAAACTTGTATGAGGTTTAGAAATTGAGTCCACAGTACATGGCTGCCTCCACTGAACAGCCATTGTCACAAAAGCCTTTACAAATAACCATACCCCTCATGCATATTTATTTGCTATTAATATATAATGAATTAAAATGTAATTCTAGTGTACTAAAAAAGCACATAATCACCATAAGTTGTATCGTTCACTATAACTTGTTATAGAATATAATATTCATATTTATAATCAAACAGAGTAGGCCTGTGTCTTACAGCTCATGTAGGAGCTCCCTAAGATTGGTCATCTTTGCAAGTTAATTGTAAAGGATTATTTGTTCTTTATTTTTGTGATTATTACCTTTAACCATAATGTTGGTGGTACCACCAAAGTGTTCAGGGCTTGTTCATCTCCTTTATCTGTGGATTGGAAGGAATACATTTGGCCGTCAAGGTCCATGATTCGACTTCTGTTGTGAAGGTCCACCAATATGTTGGTTGCATATAGCTTCACCAATTTACCATCCTCTTGTGGCAATTCCTGGGCTAGAGAAGTTATTAGCTTCTGACTGTCATTACTGAGTTGCCCTAAAGATAACTCTGATGAGGCTTATGAGAGATTCGTCTCTCTGTCTAAACACAGAATCTAAAAATATGCTGTGTGGTGGCCAAAATTTGCTGGTAAAGGCAAACTCACCCAGGTCCTCATATCTTAAATTTCTTACTGGTGGAAGTTGCAAAAAATCACCAACAACTATTATCTGTATGTTACCAAATGTGTGGCTTGTATCCTTTATTCGCAAAACTGTTTCAAGCATATTAAACATTCTTCTGCTGAACATGGAAATCTCATCAATTATTAAGATATCTGTTGACAAAATTCTGTTTCGTGCAGGTATTAATCTGTCATCAGTTGCCATCATCCCCCTTAATTTTATACCACACATCCTGCCATCCCCAACTCCACACCACTTGTGAATTGTCATGGGCTTCAACACCTGAAAGCGAAAGGTCATTAAATTAATATTGTGATGGTCACCATGCATTTTTTGTTTCTGTGTGGAGGGAGATGCCCATTTTACGCACTAACAGCTGAAAACTGATGCGATTGTGAAAAAAGGTGAAATTGCTCGTCTTGAGCGATATCCCATTTTGTCACAATTGTTTTGCTGCACTAGCTTCGTAAACATGTTCTTTTTTTAAAAGCGTTGTCTGCTGGTGCTTTAAAATTTGGTCACTCCCAAAATTCTGCATGGGATGGGATGGGAAGGTTTAGGATCCATTTCTTTCCTTTTAATACTAAGTAAAAATTCTGGATTGTGGTTATTAAAATGAAATATATTTTTTAGTTAATTCCATGCAAAACAAATCAAGAATAAAATCTAATGACACCATGTAATATATTTATATATATTTGAAACAAAATCCTTGTGTTGTATTTGTATATTTAAATATAAAAGTTAAAGAAAAAACTGCTTCATCTTCATGAACTTAGTTCTTTTAACCAGGTTATTAGATTGGCGATGTCGGCTGGCGGGCAGGCGAAACAAGCTTGTCTGCGCCATTACTTTGTTGTTTATTGTCAGATTTTGAAATCATTCGGCACATGTGTTCACCATTATTAGAAAGTGTGTCATGCGAAAGAATTACGTTGATATCTCCAAGGTCAAGGTTACAATTTGAGTTTGAAGGTCAAAAATGGCCATAAATGAGCTTGTCTGGGCCATAACTTTGTCGTTCATTGTCAGATTGTAAAATCATTTCGCACATTTGTTCATTAGACGGTGCGTCACGCGAAAGAATTACGTTGATATTTCCAAGGTCAAGGTCACAATTTGAGTTTGAAGGTCAAAATTGAACTGAAAACCTAGTTTTGTGACATTTTAGTCCCTTGTTTATTTTATTTACTAGAGCTTTCACTAATTTACAACAGATCGTCAGTTTTTTTTTCCCATATATATGTACCCTTTCTATACATGTTAAAGAACTTGATGAAATCACACTTGTCGTTTCTGTTAAATGAGTTAAATTATGTTTTGCAGTCAAATCACTAAATCAACATACCGGTGAGAAATTGCTGCAAGCAACACCTGTGGTGCATGTTAATGCGACCCATTTGCGTTCATTCTCTGCCCATTGCATTATATGGGTTACGAGCGTAGACTTGCCGCACCCAGCCTGACCGCCGATGTAAACATTGTGGCCTGCTTTGACCATTGAGAGGGCCAAATTCTGTTTTGCAGTCCAATACGTCTGCTGTTCCATGGCTGCATCCATTTCCAGCGATATGTCAAAGTTTTTAATCTAACGAAGTACTCAGAAGAGTACCAAATGAAATCGACCAATAAAAACTCACCGTTTAGGCTGCGTTCGTCTCAGCATTCACTGCGGGATAGCCGACCGGCAAATGGCGTCTTTTGACGTTCAGAATTATTGTGTGTGAAAACGAGTTGATTTCTTGGTTAATATTCGGCGACCGAGCAAGTTATTGACGTGGACAGTGTTTCTTGGATGTGTTTTATATGGAACTATAGACAATTTATCGGGGAATCGCTTATTACGTGCCCAACAAGACTCGTCCAGTGTAAACACAAGTGGACAGGCTTAGCTACATCGACCGAATTTTGGACAATTTCTCGTGTTTGAGGCCATGTGGACATTATAATACTGCGTCGAATCGAATGACACTAGTACCGTTAGAGAGATAATTTATTTTGCTGTAAAACTGTGCAGAGTTTTTGATGATAAACATATGAATTGTGTAGTAGTGCCTTGTAATTCATGTCCAGTAGTTGAATTGCGTTGGTGCCCTTTTCCTTTTTCTTACATAAATTTTTTTTTTTTTTTTTTACTGGACCCTGTGGGTCCCATTATAAAAATGGCAACTTTCAAAGCACTTTCTCCTATATATATATATATATATATATATATATTTATATATGTATATATATTTATTTTTTTGCAAGACCGGTATCATTTTAAAGATAAATCTGTCCTCTTTCAATAAATGCAGTAAAAAATGTATGGTCTCAAAACTTCTAAGAAAGTAAAATTCGCCCAAAGGCAAGCACCCTCAGAAAACAGAGTTTCGAAAGAGAAATTTCGACAAAAAAACCGTACTTAAAAAAACGCACCCCAAACAGTCATCTTTCAACGAAATCCCCAATGAAATGCGCCTAAATTTTGCAGACACACACAGGATGCTGGAAATAATCACAAAAAGCATGGGTGGGATCGCTAAATCGCTTTTAATACCGAAGAGAAAAGGAACTCTTTAGAAATAGACACTACTTTGGAATGGACCACGGAGGAATACAAATTGATTTAGTGTAATGTAACCTTTAAGAAAACTTAAACTTTTCAGATCATGGAAAAAAACGCATCTACAGCATTATTAATATATTTGTACTACAAATACAAAATTTCAGGTCGATCTGACAACTAGAAATACGCCAAAAACGCCTTTTAGTATGACACGTGATAAGCCATCTGGCTTGCGTTTTCTGTACTTGGATTCCAGAGGCAAAGCAACCTCAAATCGCATGTAAATCATATAAAACTACAAAATAAATAACCCATTTACACGTATTTGCATGCCGTGGACATAACTGATGGTAAAAGTGTTATAAGTTTCTTAAAACACAATCGGGTGAGCACTGAGGTCCGAAAATCTGGTTTCCGTACTTTTTAAAATTATTTGTTTACCCGAAAAATCCCATTTTCCTTTAAAAATCGTTTAAAACACATGCGCAATTATACTTTTCACATGTTTTCAGGGCTCAACATTAATGGTTGTCCTATTGCCCCTGGCAAGTAAAAGTTGGGTCTGGGCAAGTTATTTTATAATCTAGTTGTCCGCCCGGAAAAGTGCAAAAAAGAACAAAGAGCATTTAATTTAGACTTTAATTGCTGTAATAATTTTGTTATATATATGTTCAAAAATAAAAAAGGTTGTGTGGTGTATCATTTTGGTTTATTAAACAATATGAGGTTTACAGTTGATGTGATATTTCATGTTTGGGCAAGTTGCTTTACGTTCACTGCAAGTAGATTTTGGAAGTAGTGGCCCGGTAGGGCAAGTTGGTTTTTCGGTTAATGTTGAGCCCTGTGTTTTCCCGCTAAATGTAATCCAATCAATAAAATAACACGACTAACTAGTGAGTTTCTATAGATTTTGTACCTGAAGACCCGGTATTTGCGTTTTTTAAAGGTTATATTATACTAATTCCATTTCCCATAGGGTCTCATTATAAAAATGCCAACTTTTAAAGCATTTTTTTGGTATCTCCTATATATCAAATTTTGCAAGACCGGTATCATTTTTAAGATAAATCTGTCCTCTTTCTATAAATGCAGTGAAAAAAACACGGTCTCGCAACTTCTAAGAAAGTAAAATTTGCCCAAAGGCAAGCACCCTAGGAAAACAGAGTTTGGAAAGTGAAATTTCAACAAAAGCCTCGTACTTCAATAAACGCACCCCAAACAGTCATCTTTCAACGTAATCCCCAATTAAATGCACCAAAATGTTGCAGACACACACAGGATGCAGGGAATAATCACAGAAAGCATTGGTGCGATCGCTTAATTGCTTTTAATACCGAAGAGAAAAGGAACTCTTTAGAAATAGGCACTACTTTCGAACGGACCATGAAGGAATACAAAATGATTTAGTGTAATGTAACCTGCAGGGTGGCTTTGTTTTCCAGATAGATACGATAATAACAGATACCAAATAGATGCTACACATCAATTAACCCCTAACCCTTTATGGGCGGAGTTAACAATGCACTTTCAATTGTGCAATTTCTCTTTGGGTGAGAATATATTTGTAATACAATGTTCTCGAATTTTACAGCTAGCCCACTTGCAAGGAGCTGTTCATACCATACCTAGTTGCAATAATCCAACTCCCAGCCATTGACCCTCCAGGTCGCTGGGAGTTGCAACTGATTACAGCATATTCAATGTCAAGTCTCCTGTCTGAAATCAGAGTGGTAGTTTAATCAGTAATATTAGCTGCTGTTGAATTGAGCAACATAAACTATCAAAATCACAAAATGATACAAACATGACTTAATCCACTTTGCAGAATTGCAAATAAGCAGCAATAATGTTTCACATGTCTGACACATTCAGGCAATTACTTGCTACAAATAACAACATAAAAACATGTTTTGTTGAGGAAAAGCCAGACTATTCTTGTTATCGCAAGGACGTCACAAAAGGGGCGGTACCTTAGTGACGGTGAAAAAAATGCCCCAGATATGCTCGATTAACTACTCTGATGGAGCTACCTCTGCTGAGATTTTGCCAAGTGCATTTCTATTGGGAAGTTGATAGTTAATTAAAATGTGTTGTAATTGGTAATTTGACTATTATGAAGGGTGAGATTGCACTTCGAAAGCTGGATATGACCAGAAAATAAAACTAAATGAAAGTATCCTTGTAGATGTTGATGTAATGAATATTGTAGTTCTTTTCAGGGTTCATTCATTTTCTTACATGATATATTTCTACCATGTCAATTTATAATTATAACGTGAAGCTGTAAAATAACTAGGGACATCTGGTACATGACTTACTGAAAGCCTTAGTTGTGTTTTAAAAACCAAAATCAAGCTCTATTTACGTTATACTGATCTCATTTGTAGTATTACTTTTATTTTGGTTCATTATCAGTTTACATTGTGATTTACATGCCGTTCATTATGACCCATGATTGGTTTAATAAACGTGACTTACTATTGCTTTCACTTTTGTGATTAAATCAAATTGAAATAAATAAATAGATCTAATTAATATTTAAATAAATAAAACAAACTGTCAACAAACCTAAGTTAGCATTTACTCAAATGGCATTTCACACCTGCTGTGTGACAGCTTAAAAATATCTACACAGTCCTAATGATTGTAAATTGACTTAAATGTCATGCAAGTTGAAGAGAGGCTGAGTTGTAAGTGTATAGGAAATCAATACAAAAACATCCGTACTTAGCCCTGTTAGATATCACTTCCTGTCCCTGACATGTGTTGTATATATGTGTCTTGTTCTGTGAAAGCTGGGCTTAATTCATGCGCTTAAAGTGTCGTCCCAGATAAGCCTGTGCAGTCCGCACAGGCTGATTAGGGACGACACTTTCCGCCTAAACTTGATTTTTCGGTAAGGAGGGACTTCCTTGAAACTAAAAATACCATTAAAGCGGAAAGTGTCATGCACAGGCTTATCTGGGACACACTTTAAGCGCATGAATTAAGCCCAGCTTTCACAGAACAAGACATATATATATATTATAATTTTCATTTTGTATGTTTCATGGAATAAATATTCAGATTATAAATACACATTATTTATCAGTGTTCTTTGGTGTTGAACACCCCAATTTCAATAGTATTTCAATTATGTACATTTAAAATGTTTGTACACATATATTCATCATTCATGAGAGAACAGCATGTAATACTAGACATCTAGCAAAAGTGTTCTTTTTGAGGTATAAGCTATCAACGTTTACACTATTCAACAATGGAGGTGTTATTTTCATTATACACAATTCCATCTTCAAGATTTACAAGAATTGAACATGCTATCACCATCTATCAACTTGTGAATATTCTTCACAATGAACTCCGTTCGAAATTGATTTGACACTAATCGAAGTTTTGCCACCAGCTCTGCTGCAGGGCTCAACATTAACAGTTGTCCTATTCATAATTGCCAGTGGCAAGTAAAAGTCGGGTCCAGGCAAGTTACTTTATAATCTAGTTGTCCGCTCAGCAAGTGCAAAAAGAACAAAGCATTTAATTTAGACTTTAATTGCTGTAATCATTTTGTTAAATGTGCAAAAATAAAAAAGGTTTTGTGGTGTATCATTTTGATCTTTATTAAAAAATATGAGGATAACAGTTAATGTTATGGGCAAGTAGATTTTCTAAGTACATGTACTTGCCCGGCAGGGCAAGTTGGTTTTTAGGTTAATGTTGAGGCTTGTGCTGTTCTGTAGATTTGGTTTGGTGAAGACCATGGCTGTCCCTCTAGCGTAAAGTAGGGCGCATCTGTTTCCAACAGAAGTCGGTATTCCTTCATCAAATTCAAAGTGTCGCGTTGGTACCGGTCAAAATTCTTTACTATGCTGGTGAACCCAAACCAGGTCTCTGGAATCTGCTCCAGCCAGCGCTCGAAAACACATATGGATATCCGGTAAAACAATGCACAGGCCTTTTTCTCTCCATTTTGGGAAAACGCAACACTGGAATTTTGGGAATTTCGGGTCGTGAAAAAACCCATATTGGGAAAAAAATTAATCACAAAACTGGCTCAATTGGGAAAAATAATTGCACCGGCACATGAACGAAGGATCCAGCCTTCACACTTGTCACATTGAATCCATTGATTTGCTATGACTCCTTTGTTTGTGAAAATTTGTGTTGTTGTTACAGACAAGGCACAGAACATCATCATTTTCCTCCACTGGAGAGTTGTCAGAATCAGACACATTTTTTCTCTTTCTAGTTTCAACTTGTGAAGAAGTACTTGGTTGTTCTATGTCAATAACTGTTGGACTTTTGTTGGAAATCTTTTTACGTGGCTTTTTTTCACACCAAAATTTGTTTTCTGTGTGACATAATTCTTTTTTATTTGAAAATTGTCCAGAATGTCTTTTCTAAATTGATTTATCATAACCATCAAAAAGATTCCAATTAATTGTGTATAAATAATGTGAATATGTTTTTCAAAATCTTGATTGTCAATAATTCTATTTAAAATGTCAACAGTCTTCTGACAACTGTCTTTCACAGCAGTATAAAACTGGTGATATAAATCTTGATTTTCAACTACTGTTCTTTGTATATTCAAACATATTTTCACCATGTTTTTAGCTCACCTGAGCACAACGTGCTCATGGTGAGCTTTTGTGATCGATTTTTGTCCGATGGCGTAGTCCGTCGTGCGCTGTCAACATTTGTCTTGTTTACTCTCTAGAGGCCACATTTATTATCCTATCTTCATAAATTTGGTCAGAAGGTTGGTCTCAATGATATCTTTGATGAGTTCGAAAATGAGTACGTTTGCTTGAAAAACATGGCTGCCAAGGGGCGGGCATTTTTCCTTATATGGCTATATTATGGCTACAGTAAAATCTTGTTAACACTCTAGAACATGGCTGCCAATGGGCAGGGCATTTTTCCTTATATGGCTATATATGGCTATAGTAAAATCTTGTTTACACTCTAGAGGCAACATTTACTCTCTGATCTTCATGAAACTTGGTCAGAAGAATCATCCCAATTATATCTTGGAAGAGTTAAAAAAATGATGCCGGTTGGTTGAAAAACATGGCTGCCAGGGGGCGGGGCATTTTTCCTGATATGGCTATAGTAAAACCTTGTTTACACTCTAGAGGCCACATTTATTTTCTGATCTTCATGAAACTTGGTCAGAAGATTTTTCCCAATAATATCTTGTTATCTCAGGTGAGCGACTTTGGGCCTTTCTTTTCTGGTTCCTAGTAAGCACGTGAGTATCGAGCTTCCGTACCTTGCGAGGAGGTTGTAACTCGTCGTCTTCCCTAAAAGTTACCCTCAGAGGCGGCAACCTTCTTCCTGTTATAATTGGTCTCGCTCGAGAATCCTTTTCCTCAGTTGAATTACTTAGCATGGAGTAGGGACGTATGTCCCTTTTCGAAGAATGGCTAGCTGGAATGAACCTTTCTGAGGAACGCTCTAATTTCCTATCCGGTGTCCGATCCCTGGTGATTGGGCGTGCCCAATCCAATTTTAGCGACCTCTCCTTTGGATAAGGACGTACTTGATCCCTTCTTCGGGCCTTGGCATAGGGACAGTCTTTCTCTTCTTCACGAATTCGGACTTTCCAGTCTATATCCGAAGGACGTTCCGTAACCATCCTGCTTACATCTGCATAGGTTCGTTGTTGTGGTTTCGATGTCCTTGGCTCCTGAGTGCTCACGGGTTGGTATGAACGCATGGAGACTTTGTGGATGGAATGTACAACGTCCCTTTCCCTTTCTGGCGTCCTACTTCTTGGGATGGGATGTGTGATGTCCCTTTTCCTTTAGGGTGTCCTGCTTCTTGGGATAGGACATGTGATGTCCCTTTCCCCTGCTGGTGTCCTGTTTCTTGGGATAGGACGTGTGATGTCCCTTTCCCCTGCTGGTGCCCTGTTTCTTGGGATAGGACGTGTGATGTCCCTTTCCCTTTCTGGCCTTTCATATGGACATCCTCTATCTGGCGTTCTTAATCTCTGAGGTTCCTTCACAGTGGGGCTATCTCTAGACATCCCCAGTTTGACCTTCTGGGGACTAAATTGGAGGGTCCTTGATTTGGCAGGGCTACTCATCTTTGATATTCCCTGTGAGAATTTTGCAGTGGCCAACAGCTCATCTGGGTCAATGTCGAAATCATAGACGGTAATATCAAAGATTTTTTTGTAGACGTCCCACTCAACACACGATTTCATAACTGATTTTTTAAATAATAAAAATCAGAAAAATTTGGTAATGTTTTTTATTTTGCGAGTTGGTATTTAAGCTGCTTGCAATATTTTGCAAGTAGAAAAAAATCGAGCCCTGTAAACAGCTTTTTAAAGATACAGTCACTTCTTCTTTCTGTATGGTCGGAATACAATTGACTTCTGGCCATTCAGTTTACATGGGTTGCATAATGGTAGGACAGTCTTGTAATTAAACTTCAGGTCTTGATCAAGTTCTGTACCAGAATTTCCACCGAAGGCACATGCATCATTTGGCCCTTAGGCACTTCAGTAATACATGTATGAGATAACATTCCACCTGAAGCAAGACACAAAGACTTTTTGATAAGAGAGGTTAAAAAATGCCAGCATAGGTCAATCCCAGCATAGGTCAATCCCCAATCCCTTCACTCAACTTTATCCCAAGTCATGCAAAGTTTCAATATTTAATAAATAAGTGGGTGAGGTAATATGAAACTACTGCACCATATATAAAATAAACACAAACCCATCACATTCCAACATGATGTATACCTGATAAAAATATAATAAAGGTGCCTTTTCAAAGATTTTAGCATGTTTTGAAGTGTGTCATTAAATGCTTTATATTGATAAATGTAGACATTAAATTTTAAAAGCTCCAGTAAAAAATCAAACATAAAATTTAAAAAAGGAAAACAAAGTAGCCCGCAGCAGGGCTCGAACCAGTGACTCCAGGAATCCTGAAGTAAAAACGCATTAGCCAACTGAGCTATCCTGCCAAGCATACATAAGATGCGTATTTTATACGTTCATCATACGCAATCTTCATAGTTTCACAAATTTAAACGACAACAACTGAGCTCTCCAAATTATTCAATAGTTTCGCGTTGCAACGCTTTATGATTTTTAGCTAAGCTATTTAAAAAAAAAAAAAAGAGCTATAATTGTCATCACCTTGGCGTCGGCGTTGGCGTCCGGTTAAGTTTTGCGTTTAGGTCCATTTAGTTTAAACCTATTTATTTTAGCTCGATTGCGTGGAAAGCCTTAGGCTTATATAAACGCTCTCGAGTCCGTTTCCTGGGCCTAGAACCAGTACTTGGTGTCTTTGGGGGAGATCTAAAGAACGCTCCCACGGTGGGGATCGAACCCGTGACCTCCCGGTCGCAAGGCGGACACCATATCCATTACACCACGGCGACCTTAGGTCCATTTATCAGAAAGTATCAATGCTATTGCATTCAAACTTGGTACACTTACTTACTATCATGAGGGGACTGGGCAGGCAAAGTTAGATAACTCTGGCGTGCATTTTGACAGAATTATGTGCCCTTTTTATACTTAGAAAATTGAAAATTTTGGTTAAGTTTTGTGTTTAGGTCCATTTTATTCTTAAAGTATCAAAGCTATTACTTTCATACTTGCAACACTCACTAACTATCATAAGGGGACTGTGCAGGCAAAGTTATGTAACTCTGACTAGCAGTTTGACAGAATTATGTGCCCTTTTTATACTTAGAAAATTGAAAATTTAGGTTAAGTTTTGTGTTTAGGACCATTTTATTCCATTAAGTATCAAAGCTATTGCTTTCATACTTGCAACACTTACTAACTATCATATGGGGACTGTGCAGGCAAAGTTATGTAACTCTGACTGGCATTTTGACAGAATTATGTGCCCTTTTTATACTTAGAAAATTGAAAATTTGGTTAAGTTTTGTGTTTAGGTCCACTTTATTCCTAAAGCAGGCTTTTTCCGCTCCATTTTGGGAAAACGCCACACTGGAATTTTGGGAATTTCGCGTCGTGAAAAATCCCATTTTAGGAAAAAAGTTAATCGCAAAACTGGCTCCATTGGGAAAAATAATCGCATGTAAATAGTGTTTCTTATATTTCAAAGAAGCTGTTAACTGGTAAATAATGGCTATTTTGTAATCCTATTATACAATTTTTACAAAATATTCTGAATATTTGTGATAAGTGTACATTACCATGCCTATGTTAATAAAATATAAACAAACACAGTGACAGTTTTCAAAATTTCTTAACCACAATGTCAAAGTAACAAGACAATAACAATTGCATATGTGGCATCAGCTTCAGAACCTGAGGTCTTTAAGTTCACACAAACTAATTCTCCTCTCTTTCATGTCTCGGAATTTGTTGCAGAGGAATTCAAGATCTTCATTTTGGAAGGTTTCTGGCCCTTCCAACGCAATCATCATCAGTGACGATAGTTTGGTTTGCATGAATAGACTGCTCCTCTCTGTGTCAGTCAGTTCTGGTGGGAGCTCAGGGTTACTTCTGTTTGATGTATCAAATCTGTCTCTTGTGGCTGCTGAAATAAAAGCATTTCACTGCATAAAAACTAGTGTTATTTATAAGACACTGCAAATAGTTACCTTTTATATTAAATTAGGGCATAATGCATGCATGTTTAAGATTTGAGTGCTGATTCAATGCCTTAAAATGAGAAGAATATCAAAAAACTTAATTACTAACATTACACAAATAAATCGATCTATAATCAATTTCAGATAACAAAAACAAAACGACCCAGAAAGACTCTAATGTCTGCTGTCGCTCGCATCTTGTTGTTGAATTTCGGAAATCATTTATAACGATCTTCGTTTATTACTAGAATTATTTTGGTGCATTCTTATACGAGATGTTGTTGATTTTTCAGTTTCCTTTTAAAAAGGAGACGATATTGTCCTTTTTATACTTAGAAAATTGAAAATTTGGTTTAGTTTTGTGTCCACTTTACTCTTAAAGTATCATAGATATTGCTTTCATACTTGGACACTCGCAAACTATCATAAGGGGACAGTAAAGGACAAGTTGCATAACTCTGGTTGTCATTTTTACAGAATTATGGCCCTTTTTTGACTTAGTAACTTTGAATATACCAAGGTTAAATTTTGTGTTTAGATCCACTTTACTTCTAAAGTATCAAGGCTATTGCTTTCAAACTTCAAATACTTTAATGGGATCATGAGGGTACTGTACCTGGCAAGTTTAATTTTACCTTGACCTTTGAATGACCTTGACTCTCAAGGTCAAATTATTAAATTTTGCTAAAATTGACGTAACTTCTTTATTTATGATTAGATTTGATTGATACTTTGACAAAACAAATCTTACCTGACATACATGTACCATAATAGACTCCACCCAAACCATCCCCCAAGCCCCCCATCCAATCACCACCACACCCTAACACTAATTATAATCCCCCCTAACCCCCCCAAGATTTTTTTTTAAACATGGTTAAAAAACACAAATATTTTTTTGTAATATTTTATTTTTGAAATACTGTCGAACCATCCCACCCAAGAATCCCCCCACCCCCCCCCATTTTTTTTTCATTTTTGGAAGAAAATGTAATGAATGACCACCCCCCACACACTACACCCCCTCTACTCCACCCCTCCTTCCTTTGTGATTGAAATTGAGATAGGTCTCTTCACCTTTAAAAAGAAAAATAGATGAGCGGTCTGCACCCACAAGGCGGTGCTCTTGTTTAGTAATGTAACTGGTAAGTTCAACAGCCCCAGTCTGGCCCAGATTTAAGACATAAGATAAATGTTGAGAGCAATAAAGATAACGCCTTCACCTGTATAACAATGGCGAAGATAAATTATTTATTCTAATAGTGCTCGTTATATTGTTGCTTTTTGCCCATTTGCTTCCATCCAGGTTAACTCTTTTTACAGCGTTAACCCACTTTTTCGATCAATCAGGATCCTTTGGAAACGTAAAGAACAATAATTTTCTTCATATTATGGTTTGTGCAACCAATAGCACAACAACTCTGTGGCATGATTGTATTGGACGTAACTTAATAAAATTGCGAGCAGTGTTAAATATTTCAATGCAATAAAAAAATGGCGACAGCGCTTTTGTTATCACAGTCGTCAAAGGGAAGGTAACTCTAATTGACGCAAGTGCCCGGATGTTTTGATATTATGATATACATGAAAGTAGTGGGGACTGGCAGCTCCAACTTGTCCGCCACTTCAATTGCCACCTGCCTTGTCCACTTGTCCACGGTGCACTCTTTTCGTCCCATCAGATGTCCGTTGTTAACCCTTTCCTTGACAGGTACGCGTTTCTACGACCCTATCGATTCCCTGTCAAATACGCGTATCTACGCCTGTATCGATTCCCTGTTATCTACGCATTTCTACTACCCTATCTATTACCTGATATATACGCGTTTTTACGCGGCACGATTTAATTTGCTATTTAAATGCTTAAAATGACGTTTTAAGTGTAACAGAAATGCATTTTTCTAAACTGTCGAGTTAACATCCGGTAATGTTGCTATTTAAAGTTCTGATGCAATTGGCGACCAATCAAGACGAGGGTTTACCATTTGACATGCGTAAATCACGTTCCGGGATGTGCGCGTTTCGGGCATTTCGTAATGTCCTAAAATAGCTGCTATTCTCGAACCGTATATAATTTGGACATTTTCCGAAAACGTATTAATAACTCGTTAAAAATGTCGCAAAAATAAACACGTTCCATAGGGATAGAATATGATTTGGGTGTAAATCGATTTCATTCTTATTGTTGTTTGATTCCATTATATCGTAAATGTTTGTTTCTGAGATCATATACGAGAATTACATGGATATGTTAAATGGCATGTACACTCAAATGTTTTTACAAACGACATGTGCTTATCTAAAGTTTGTGTTTTGTAATACACAGGATATTGGATTATCGGTGCTTGATTGGGCAATAAAACAAAGACGCAGTCGGCGGTCTTCAATATGCCTTTGAACTGACCAACATAATAATTAATAGCGCACGTGCTAATCTAACATTTAGGGATAAGAAACACGGGTTCTAGACACTTTGAATAAACATGTTTACCGGACGCAGCAGTAGTCTTCAGATGACGTTGGCGTGCCATGTTTTGTAATTTGGTACACGAATACACGGGTTTGTCGGCGACTTCTAAGTTATAAACTGGAGTATTTGATAATAAAGTAGCCGCTTAAAATCGGAATTTTGCAAATAAATACACGAACTGAAGACTTATTGAAGACGCCGACATTGCCGGATTTCGATCGGTAATAAAATGCAAAATGCAAATTAATTATATGAATATTAATGGCACATTATGCAACATCCAATTAAATTGTTACCGGTATCTATAAATGTTTATAAATCATTTGGTGAATTAATGTAATAGAAATACCAAGTATTGTACGAATTTTATAAGAAATAATACAATTGATTTTGAAAATGCATGAAGTTGTTTGAGAAACTCTGTGTTTTTCTATAGTTATTTATAAGAATTTACATGAATTTTGAGGCTTGCAGAATGAATTTATAAAATAAAAAAATCTTCAAGAAAGAAGAATTGTAGTTTGGAAAGTAAGAAAAAAAATTCATATTCCAAAATATAATTATTTGTATTTGATTCAACACACCAACTTCGCAAAGTTTCTTTATGAGCTGGAAAGAGATTTGCATTTAAACCCAGTAAAACACACAACGGTCAACTTTACATGACTATAACTGATGAATAAAATAATGTAGAAACATAAGTTTACACCACAGGAAAGGAAATTTTATTAGCTTAAACTTTCATATTGAGTGTTTTTCAATAATATTTCAACTTTTATGAGAAAATCAGGTTTAAAGGCAATGACGGTTGCGTTTCCAAAGAGGTAGATTTGCATTGAAACGCAGTAAAACACACAACTGTCAACTTTGCATGACTATAACTGACCAATAAATTAAGGTAGAAACATACAGTTTACACCACAGGAAAGGAAATTTTATTAGCTTAAACTTTCATATTGTGTATTTATCCCCACGCTTTTTGAAAAAAAGGTGGGGATATTGTGGTTATCTCCGCCGTCCGTCCGTCCGTCCGTCTGTCTGTCTGTCTGTCCGTCCGTCCTGGCCACTATCTCCTCCTACACTAAAAGCACTAGAACCTTGAAACTTACACACATGGTAGCTATGAGCATATGTGCGACCCTGCACTATTTGGAATTTTGATCTGACCCCCGGGTCAAAAGTTATAGCGGTTGGGGTGGGGCCGCGTCAGAAATTATCACTCATTTTTTTAGGTTATTTTACATTTACTTCTTTATTTCTACACCGATTCACTTCAAATTGATACTGGACCTCTCTTATGACAATACGGTCAATCTCAACCATGCATGGCCCCATTCCCAACCCTGGGGCGCCCCGCCCACATAGGCCACACCCACCAAAAATTTCCATTTACTATAATTTTTTCATTTCTACACGGATTCACTTCAAATTGATACTGAACTTTTGTTATGACATTAGGGTCAATCTCAACTATGCATGGCCCCAATCCCAACCCTGGGGCGCCCGCCCACATAGGCCACACCCACCAAAAAATTCCATTTACTATAATTTTTTCATTTCTACACGGATTCACTTCAAATTGATACTGAACTTCTCTTATGACATTAGGGTCAATCTCAACTATGCATGGCCCCATAACCAACCCTGGGGCCCCGCCCACATAGACCACACCCACCCAAAATTGCCTTTACTATAATTTCTTCATTTCTACACCGATTCACTTCAAATTGATATTGAACTTCTCTTATGACAATACAGTCAATCTCAACTATGCATGGCCCCATTACCAACCCTGGGGTGCCCCGCCCACATAGACCACACCCACCCAAAATTGCCTTTTACTATAATTTCTTCATTTCTACACCGATTCACTTTAAATTGATACTGAACCTCTCTTATGACAATACGGTCAATCTCAACTATGCATGGCCCCATTACCAACCCTGGGGCCCCGCCCACATAGACCACACCCGCCCAAAATTGCCTTTTACTATAATTTCTTCATTTCTACACCGATTCACTTCAAATTGATACTGAACTTCTCTTATGACAATACGGTCAATCTCAACTATGCATGGCACAATTACCAACCCTGGGGCGCCCTGCCCACATATGTCACACCCACCCAAAATTGCCTTTTACTATAACTTCTTCATTTCTACACCAATTCACTTCTAATTGATGATGAACTTCTCTTATGACAATACGGTCAATCTCAGCTATGCATGGCCCCATTACCAACCCTGGGGCACACCTAGGTCAAACATTCGGCGTGGGGATATACGTCGGCCTCTGCCACGCCATTTCTAGTTTTCAATAATATTTCAATTTTTATGAGAATATCAGCTTTAAAGCAATGAGGGTCATAAAACAGCGTTTTTCCAATAATGCCTGTAAAGATGGGGTACTGATATTGATAAGATGGCTATCAGCCACTGGTCAGCAGGCAGCTAGGTCTTGTGGTAACTGGAGAGGCTTATATTGGCTAAATGGCTGTCAAGGAAAGGGTTAAGATAACTAACCAAAGCCTAAATGGTTGCCTCCGGGCCCACCAGAAAGCTTGCCAAATACCGCAGAGCCATCGCTCAGACTCTTATGATCCTAGCACGGTGATCCTCCCTGGCCAAGGCTGTTGAGTAATGGCACCCAAAAATGTGTCCCTTCTTGTAATAGAAGTTCTCCGGGCACCAGGAGATTGGACATCTCTTAAACTTGAGCCCCTTTGGTCCAGCTTCATCCTTCTCTTCTCCCTCCACTGTCTGCTTTGGCGCTGCCAACCTACAGTACGAGAAGTACTCGCAGACGTTGGCCTCCTCTGACCGTGGTGCTTGAACCTCCATACGAACCTTTGGCTTTTAGTCTGAGCTGGGCCCAGGAACATCCACCTGTGTATCGCTGGTAGCATGAGATGCCTCCAAAGGCCTGTTGCTAGAATTACTCACAACAACCATTTTCTGCGGAACCTGCCTTTTTTCCGGGCAATACTTGTCATTATGTTCGTGCTCCCCACACCTATGGCACAACCGCTCGTTTTCGCACTTTCGTCTCAAATGGCCCTTCTCACCGCACTTAACCCTTTCCCTGATAGACTTTTATCTGATCTGCCACTCCAGGCCAATACCAGTCCTGCTGTTCTGATAACAGTGACTCCATATACAGCTGATAAACCTGACTACACCATCTCAATAGGGTTATTGGGAAAATAATGGAGAAATTCCCAACTGTTACACCTGTCTTGTTTAGGCTTAATTTTCACTTAGTTACTTGCATATCACATCATTTGTGTCAATGTAAATATTGTAGAGAAATAAATTCTCCTTCCAACCATATAAATTTTAAGTCTGTATTCTAATAAATAATAAGAGGATATAACAAGTAATACAAGCGTATGCGAATGCAACAGAAAATGCACTGAGAACCCCACCTTAAAATATTAAATTGTATACTGAAACATTAAGCGATTAATCTTTTGATTTGTCGGCATTTTGTTTCATTAAAGACTCCATGCAGTTTTCAGATCATAATCTCTGTGCTTTATTACCCGAACTCGTTAGTTTCTTGACACGTGTGCTACTGAAAAAAGCCACCGCGATTGTGTTTTATGGCTCAAACAAGCCCAAAGTGTCTAGTATCCCGTGTGTTTTATCCCTAAATGTTAGATAAGCACGCGCATTATTAATTATTATGTTGGTCAGTACAAAAGGCCTACTGAAAACCGCCGACTGCGTCTTTGTTTTATTGCTCAATCAAGCAGCGATAATCCAATATCCTGTGTATTACAAAAATACCAACTTTAGATAAGCACGTGTCGTCTGTCAAAACCATGATTTTATATGTCAGTAAATATATCGATGTAATTCTCGTAAATGATCTTGGAAACGGGACTTGCTTTAAACATTTATCATTACGATATTAATTTTCATAAGATAAATGAGAACCAAACAAACATACACAGACAACATAAAATATAAATTATTATGACAAATTAAATGGAAAAAAACGTTGGTTTATTTTCGAAAAATCACTTTTACTTTCTCCCATTTTCCAGAAAATGACTTGTACATATTGCATAAAATCTAAATATAGATGACGCTGTTAATTGGTCGTTGTAAAAGAATATTCATGAACTGTACACGGCACTTTGCGTGCAATCAGATACAGTACAATAATTGTTGCAATATTGAAGGAACTAAAATATGAAAATGATACAGCGTTTATTTCTTTTATTTTATTCAGGAAAATGTCAAAATCATTTGCGAGATACCCCGATACTCAAATGGAAATTTACTGCGAAGCTTTTACAATGTTGTCTGAGCTACGCAGTTTTTGTGTATATGAATAAATACACACATGCCTATTTTCGCGCGCTTTTTGTCCAAACAAAGACTTGACACGAAAATATCATGGGTATATACATGTATTTATTTCTGGCTACAATTTGTAACAGAACATTAACTGTACACGATGCGCGCACACCACATTAAGTTATTTACGCGTGTTTGAATACCCTTGTCCCGATTGGACACCTATTTCATCAATTCATTAAATAGAAACAAATGCCGAAATTCATTTGATACTTTAGAAAAATGTCTGATGTTTGTGTTTATGAGTTTTCTTGAGCACTTTTGTCGTCAATATTAATCAGAATTTGTATTTGAAAATGGACATTGGGAATATACGGGATTATCGGGTAATGGATAGACACGGACAAATTGGCATGTATGCGGTAATCAATAGAGACGGTAATAAACGCATGTATCGGGGAATCGATAGACTCGGGATTATACGCATCTATCGGGGAAAGGGTTAAAACAACCACGGTCGATAACCACCTTGATCTCATCCCATTTTATGGGTGACAATCTCCGCTCTCTTTTCGGCGAGTTCACCACCTTCCATTCCTCCTCCTCATCCTTCGAAGTCCGAGAATTACTCTGAAACTCGTCATATACATGTCTACACGCGCCACTGCGACCATCGTATCTTCTCCGATCTCTACATGGTGGTCTCCCTGTAGATGACCACGCCCAGTCGGGAATGGCCGAGATGTTCCGCTCTAAACACGCGTCACTACACATCTCGAAGCTTTCCTTGTAGGCAAATCTGGCTAGATCAGATAGCCAATCTTCCGCACTTCTTTGTTGGGCTAAGCCAACCTGCCCTAAGAGGGCCTGCCTTTGCTCATACTCATGTTCCCCACACATATGGATCCAGAATCCTCCCCTCCTCCGTCGCCTCCAACACAATCTGTATACGTTCCCTCATAATTCTAGGTATTGTTGCCACGATCTCTTGTGAACTGTTAATCACCTGAAACAGACAAAAGAACTCGGTTACACACATAAGTAATGTGGCACCAGTTCAGATGGACACGCCAAGATCTCTAGCAGCACAACTATATCAGTAACGCATGTCCCTATCTTTGAAAATAACAAAAAAGGACATTTATTTTCTGATTAAAAACTGCATATTTATCTCATATTTGGTAAAAGCAGACACACATTGTTAAGTCTATTTCTTTAAATATAGCATATATCTTATTAAAAGTGGCTTTGTTTGAACATGTAGTCATTGTGTTAGCAACATTTTACCTTAATATGCATTCATCTATTATTTTATGGCCACAGACAATGTTTCCATGTGAGCACTGTACATAAAAATGCTGATATTTGTCGTATTTGGTACTATGCGACAAACATTTTCAAGTCTATTTCTTTATATATGGCATATATAATAATACAAATGGCTTTGTATGAACCTGTAGTCATAGAATAAGCAACATTGAAGCATAATATGCATTACATTATTTACAATTAATCTGGGTAGCCAGGGTACCTTGGGTAGATAGGTAGATAGACACTTATATTAATATTAAATGAAAACTAATTGAAACCCTGAATGAGCCAATGAAATCAAATGTTATATTTATTTTCAATTAACCTGGGTAGCCAGGGTACCCTGGGTAGATAGACAGATAGACACTAAACCCTGAAACCCTGAATGAACCAATGAATTCAAATGTTATATTTATTAACAATTAACCAGCCAGGATATCCCGCACTGGCTAACTACACAGGCTAATTTGTTTATAAATATATTTAATAATAAACAAGCACTAATATTAAAAAGAAATGAACAATACTGACACCCTGAAACCCTGAATGAACCAAAGAATTCAAATGTTATATTTATTTACAATTAACCAGCCAGGATATCCCGCACTGGCTAACTACACAGTCTAATTTGTTTATAAATATATTGAATAATAAACAAGCACTAATATCAGTGCTCCAGCCAGGATTTGAAAAGGGCAGGGTGCGATTTTTGTCAAAAGGGCACTCTTAGCGCGTGCTTTTGGTCAAAAGGGCACTTTTGAGTGCGCGGTTGTACAATCAGGAATGTTCCATATTGTAATATTATAATAAAAATAAATATCATGTATATATTTGTATTTTCATGGCACATGTACTACTGAAAGAATGCATTAATTATTTGGTTTATGTAAGTATGCACTTGATGACATTTTTATATAAGCAATACAAGTATTTGTGCAGTGAACATCTTGTGAAAGGCTTCAAATACTCAAATACTCTGTGAAATAAATTGTTCTCTATAATAGTCTCTGTGTGATTATTACTCTTATTATTATGTTGTATGTTGATCAGATGTAAACATAAATAATCAATTTAAATGAAAGTGATGTTAGATTACAAGCATTCACAGTTAATTCAGCCAAAAGAGATTTCAATTCAAACAATTGTCAGTGGTTTGTGTTTGCCAGTGAATTGCTGTTTCAAATAGTAAGCAGGGCAACAGATAAGATTCCAGGTCACTTAGTTTTCACTTCAAGCTTTTTGCAACAATTACTTTTTGGCTCAAAACTATTTGTCAATTATTTTTTGACAATATCATATAACCTTACATATATTTCTGGATGAGATGAGCTCTTTATTTCGGGTATTGATAATTCTCAGAATTCTTATTCCAATTAATTAAATCGTTATAATTTTCATTGTCAATGATTGCTTGTAACTATAAGTAAATTTTCTATTGACAACTCATGGATGATGATGAGTTATTTTTTGTTTCGAATTCAATCCATCAACGTCAAGCCAGGAGAAATCATTTTTCCATGTTATTCCTTTTTTAAGATATTGGATCGCCGCGTAGTTTTGAGCCGAATATTTTTCAGAAGCTGTCACCACGTGCGCTTTTAAATATGGGAATATACTCTTCACAACGTCTTTTCCCGACGGTACGGGTCGCGTAACCAAAGAAAATATCGGGCGAGCACGCCTTTATGAAAGATTCCTAGCCTATCCGCGTTTAGCAGCCGACATTTTCCAGAATTTTTATAGACGGACGATTTTTATGTTGACACCGGGTCGAACCGGTTTCTATATAAACTTCAATCATTACGGCCGAACTAAAGGTCACATTATACTAATACAAATCGAACGCGTTACGGCAATCTCCACGCAGAGCTGTCGTTCCTTGCTCTCACATACAGTCAAATCTCTGCGTGGTGGTTGGCAGAACGGAGGAAAACGGTACAACTAAAACGACTTAGATTGAAAATACTAAAAGCTCATTGAATTGGGATTAAAGGGGCCTTTTCACAGATTTTGGCATGTTTTAACTTATTCATTAAATGCTTTATATTTATAAATGTAAACATTGGATCGTAAAAGCTCCAGTAAAAAATCAAGAATAAAATTTAAAAAAGGAAAAGAACATTGCCCGGAGCAGGTGTCGAACCAGTGACCCCTGGAGTCCTGCCAGAGTCCTGAAGTAAAAACGCTTTAGCCTACTGAGCTATTCCGCCGAGTACACATACTGGACGTATTTTATACCTTATATAAGCAATCTTCGTAGTTTCACAAAATTTAACGACAAAAACAGAACTCTCCAAATTATTCAATCGTTTCGCGTTGCAACGCTTTATAATTTTTAGGTTTTAAAATCGTCAAAAGATGCATATAATGGCTATAATACACCATGGTAAATGTTCAGTATTACTGTTTCCTCACAAATATCATAACTAAAACGAAAATGTGCGAATCTGAAACAACTTTTTTCAATTTTGTCAATTTACCAAAGCGTGAAAAGATCCCTTTAAAATATCAACTTGTAAATGTACTTGCAAGTAGGATATTTATCTTATAATATATTCATGCATAAAGACGTAACCTGTACACTTGATAAAAAAACTCCCCTGCAGGAGCAAGAACAAACTCAACTCATATCAATATTTGTATTTTAATATATTATTTTTAACTATATAATAATTTATTAGAATACAAATATAAGCGCTTCAAACTAAAACAAGTGTAAACATTTTATCATCTATCAAATCTCTTAAACATCACTTTTTCATTTACCTTTGACAATAACGAATATGCTAAAACAAGTGTAAACATTTTATCATCTATCAAATCTCTTAAACATCCTTTTTCATTTACCTTTGACAATAACGAATGTGCTAGCTACAGAACAAAATGCTTCATATTACTTAATGGCCTTAGAAAGACGTCGATTTTTAATTTCAAAAAAGTCCGCCACCACAACAGATCTGAGGCGATCAAATCGCTCCATGCTCCCATTTAACTTTACCATAAGCAGTTTGTCAATTGTGTCTGCTCCCAGTGAACACCTGTGATCTGTCTTAATAAGTTTCAGCTGGGAAAAGACTCTTTCAACAGTGGCAGTACTAAGCGGTAGAACCAGAGCAATGCTCACAAGACGGGACACCAACGGGTAGGCAATATTCAACCCTTTGTCCATGTGGGCCCTGCCATGAAATAGACGCCCAAGGTTAACTAACGATCTTTCATTACAGGCAAATGAAGATGCTAGTTCAGTGAAACCCTGCCACTGGATCTGTAGATCTTCGCCATCCATCCCGTAGTGAGATGCTAGCTGCTCCATTTCGTGTGTCCCATAGAAGGCTGGAATCTCAGATAGTGTTGAAAGGTCCAGAATGGAAAGTGCCTCGACAATGGCGGAATCTTCAAATCTTCGCTCTATATTACCTGTCAGAGCGTCCAAGAAATCTTCTCTTGCAATCCTAAAGGTTTCATTGTTTTCTTTGGTAGGACTGATCCCTAAATCAGTCATGAGGTCTTTGGTTTTTCCGAGCCATGTCCCGTTCACATTTTTCAGCTTCAAAAGGAGCCGAAGGGTCTTATCAACATTTGCTTTAGCCAATCCAAGGTTGGCAGACTCTGATTGAAAGTACAGGCTGAGTGCTGAGAGATGAGGCAGTGCATCAGCAAGAAGCATGAGAACCTGCAGTGTGACCGGATCTCGCAGGTTTTTCAATAATCCGTTGCCGATTGGATCCTCAGCGATATTGGCGCTCTCCAGGTCAACAACTATGCTCCTGTAGCACCTAACTATGCCGCTTACTGCCTTGTCATGACTAAGCCAACGGTGATGTTTGGCTTCCTTAACAGAAAGCGGAGCATCGTCAAATGCGGTCTGCACATCTTTCAAACTCGCGGACCTTTTCGACGAATTGCGATAATACTTGTACAGATCATCCAGCAGTCTATCAGTCTTCTCGAAAATTTTATTACTTTTGAAACTGTCCTTGCACGCAAGAGCTAGACGGTGGTCCTTGCAGTGGACAGTTATTAGCCCCGGACGCCGTGCTTTGAGTTGTGTAGCTACGCCCGTTTTTGCTCCAGTGAAAACTGCAGCGCCGTCGGAAGCGAATCCGGTCAGGTTATCTAATACCAAGCCGTTGTCTTCAATGACCTGCGTGATGGCATCAGTGATAACGTCGGCTGTCGCTGATTTGAGGGTCACGTCGGCTAGGTACGATGTGCACATATTCCCGTCAGGATCCAAGTACTTGACACACATGGCCATGTGCTTCTGGACAGTGAGATCACACACCTCGTCCACCATCACACTGTAGCATGGACCGGCCCTTATTTCTTCTTTCACTTCATCCCTTACACGGTTGCACAGCAGGGTCAGTAACTCGTTTACAATGTCCCAACTCGTGTAAGATGCATTCTTTGCAAGCCTAAGCTTGGAAAGGTTCGGAGAGCCAACGTCAATGCATAGATCCGTGAGATCTGCAAACAAGCTTAATGGCAGGTTCCGTTCTACTGAAAACTGCAGAACCTTCAGTGCGTCCAAGAGGGCAACTTCACACTCGCGATCCACCTTGTTGACGATCGTCGATATGGTGCTCTGCAGGCTAAGAGAGATCGAATTCCTGTGCTGAGAACTAGATTCATGTGCTAAGACCTTATCAAGACGAAGAGTTGCACAGCCTTTCTGTGACCATGCGCTTACGCCGTTAACACCATTTGGCTGGTAATGCTGGCATAGAGTACAGAGCATAACGTCTTTACTCTTGTCGTCCGCATCCACGACACGATGAATTAACCATGGACGTCCTTGTTGCCACTTAGTGTCAAATCCAACCTTGTGGCCGCGATTTTTCCTTTTACCCGAGCTTGTTGTCTCTTGTGCTGAGATAGATGACGTTGCTGGTTCTATTTGGGCCTTTTCCGCATCGGTTGGAATCTTGGTTGCGGTCTCTCGCGGTTCCGTCTCGGTTGGAATCTTGGGTGCGGTATCTCCCGGTTCCGTTTCGGTCGGAATCTTTGACGCGGTCTCTCCCGGTTCCGTCTCCGTCGGAATCTTTGGAGCGGTCGCTCCCGGTTCCGTCTCGGTTGGAATCTTGGGTGCGGTATCTCCCGGTTCCGTTTCGGTCGGAATCTTTGGAGCGGTCTCTCCCGGTTCCGTCTCCGTCGGAATCTTTGGAGCGGTCGCTCCCGGTTCCGTCTCCGTCGGAATCTTGGGTGCGGTCACTGCTGGTCTGTAAAATAACAAGGTAATTAAGAGTTTGATTTTATAATTACATTTAAATATTAATACAAATATTTGGATTTCGCAAGATTGCAAATAAATGCCATGCAGTATCAATTTATATCAATTAATTTAACGTTACAGTGACAAAGATCGTGTACGCATAGGCACATTTATTTATTCTCCAAATCGGTATAAATTATGCTGCGTAAATGTTTGGTTTTAAATTAAGATACATTGTCGATTCAAAATCGCGTTTTATTTACTTTTGTTAGATGTAAAATTGTACCATTCACAAAACATGCACGTGCAAACACGCAAATGGCGCGAACATGTTAGCGTCTGTTACAAAGTAAAAGTATGGGTATTTTTTTGCGTGCATTAAATCAAAGTGTGATAATACGTACATTTCAATACTATCGTACGCATTCGTAACTTGACTGATACTAATAAGGTTGTATTATAATTATATTAATATATCTTATTATGACAAATATTGTGCTCAGCGGGACAATTATTAAACGAAACATTTACTTTATGTTATTTGTCTCCAAATGTAACAGATGGCACGGCAGGGCGACAAAAATGAACTTTGAAGACAAAGAATAACTACCAGATGATAATGAAAAAAAAATATAATAAGTGATAATATTCTACCTTTCAGGTGTGTCCGTCTTTTTCACATATTTCAATAAACTAACGTTCGTTTTGGCTACTTTCACGTTTTCCCTGTAAAGTTGTTCCAACCTTCGCTTATTCGTAGGCATTTTGGCTGATTAAATACTGTACTTAAGGTATAGTTCTTTCTATAATATAGTATTGTTATTTGTAAATCACTAATATACTGAATTTCACTTTCGATATTGCACAGCACACTACAATTATACTTGAAACTTTATTATTGTATTCCGTGAACTTGCTTATAACTCGTTAATACGTTGCAATCAAAAGAATGACTACTACATGTATACTATACTTACACACCTTCTTGGAGAGGGGTCTTGACACGTCTTGGGGTATTCACCCAACGAGGGACCCTTGTCTGGGGCTATTGTTTTTACAAGAAGAAGTAAAAGTGATGACACGTAGTTGAACAACTCCCTTGTCTGGGGCTACTGTTTTTACAATACTAAACAAATGTATTATCACGTCGTTGAGCACCTGCGTTGACGCGATTCCATTTCAGACGCGGGTGTTGAATATTTATATACAAAACACATTTTGACTCAAACGTTCTTTAAAACTCTTCAAACAAACTCGTATGAGAGCTCACTCATTTTGTTAGTTAGCGAATAGTTATATTCTGGTGAGCGAAGATGCTGGTACTAGCGCTTCTCACTTAGGCGACCCGTGTTCCCGGACGCATGTGAGTTCGGTTGGAAGTCACCATAACGGACAAGTGGGTTTTCCTCCGCGTAACGCACAAAAAATATAAATAACAAAAAAAAAAACAACAACGAAACTCTGGAAAATGCAGCTTTAGTTCATAATTTGTCCCAGCCTTTTGTGCGGAAGGACCTCATAAACTTCGAAATATACGATGCGGTTGTCAAAAATTGAACGAACAAATATACTTTAATAACATTTTATTGTCTGCAACAATTTTGATTAAATTAAATTTTAATGCAAAAATTTATCGTTAAATTACGATGAGCATATATAATGGTAAGTCACAATGTAAGTGCGTTTAACGGCGTACAGATAGATACATTATTCATAGCGAAACACTCGAGTGCAAACTGCATATTTTTGCGAAATACTTCGGGTCATTTGTTTATTTAAGTTCAAGTAGCCGCTTATTTGCCAATGGTATTTAATCATACATATTTGCCCTATATTTGCTAACAATGGTGCAGTGCGAGTGAATGTTCGTTTTTTTTTTCAAAAGATTCTTAAGCAGTTTAATCGATTAAATTTCGTTTGAAATAGAGCACAGCCCTTTTGTTTAAAACAAAATCGACAATGTGTGTATCCATTAATCAGTCATGCATTATAGTTTGCTGATAATGATCTTCGCTGCGTGATGAACTCTAGGAGGGCAGTTGGAAAATAAATCGTCTGCATTTAAACCGGCTGAAACTTGATCATGTGCATACGTTATTTAGCACATGTCAATTCGTTATGTAACTTGCAAATTGCGATGATGATGGCAGATCAGATGAAAAGGGCATTTCGGTAGTCATATTAGGTAAGGGCGGATGCTCGGAGGGGCAGGGCGGATCGTCTGAGAGGCAGGGCGCTGCTTCGGAAGGGCAGGGCGCAGCGCCCTCCGATTTACGCCTAGCTGGAGCACTGAATATTAAAAAGAAATGAACAATACTGACACCATGAAACCCTGAATGAGCCAATGCAATCATATGTTATATTTATTTACAATTAACCAGCCAGGATATTCCACACTGGCTAACTACACAGGCTAATTTCATTATAAATATATTGAATAATAAACAAGCCCTAATATTAAAAAGAAATGGAATCTTAAATTAAATGTAAAGGCAATGTAACAATATATAACAAACTTACTTCTTCATCCGTAGATGACAGTCTCCTTTTCTGGTCCATGTCGCCACAATATAATCCTGGTATTTAATAATTATATCACCAAATAATAGTAATATAGTCCTAGTATATAATTATTATTGAAAAACAACTAGTATATAATTATTATTTCACCATATAATACTACCACACAAAAATTTCCTCACAATGTAGTCCGAGTATATAATAAACACCAAATGTTTAGTCCTTCTTATTGAAGCTGATCTCTCTCAATATATATACTCAACGAGCGGACCGCAGAGGAGACACTAACATGACGTACTTTGTATTATAAAAATTAAAAAGCTAGACTATTGACTTTGCTAATAACAAAAAAAAGACATTTATTTTCGGACTTGAACTACTGTCATTACTGTAAAAAGTCTGGCCAATACACATTTTAAGCAGATGTGACGAAAAGATGAGGTTAATTCTATGCAGAAAGCAAGAGCATGATAAAAAAAGATCTGTACAAAAACAACATCCTGGTCTAGTTGATGTAGTATTACATTATAAGAAAAGGTGTAAAGCTGAAAAGGTCTGATGTTCACATAATTCTAAATTTCGGTTATAATTTCAATGATAATAAATATTTTTATTTTACAATTTTCATTTGGAAATCCATTATGATACTTGCCCTTTCTATATTATAATGTTTTAACAACATGACTAAAGTGAAGTTGTGCTTGAGAACGACATGGTCAACAGTTTCGAAGCTTTAATGCTTGGAAGTGTATTTTTTTTCTAAGCATAGTTTATTTGTTTCATCTTGCTTGTTTGGGTAAAGAATAAAGTAAACCTAGTGGATAACTTAATATGACACTGTATAGGGCCTGGGAATGGGAATACTTACTAGTCCTCAAAAGCACGACCTGCCTCGTCTAAGTCTAGATAGAAAGAGAGCGTGAAAAGCAATTTGTGTACCCCACTTCCGCAAGAGTGAGGGTAAAACCCGTACTTACCATACCTGCCCGTACCGTACTGGATACGTCACAACACTCCCCCCAACTTTATGAAAAAAGGACCTTACCAAGACTGAGGGTTTTCTGCATGAGGGGGTCAGCAACTACAAGTCGCTCCACAGAGATGGTCCCTCTACCAGATGCGGGTTTCTTACAAGTACTGCTTTTCACTACCTTAGTCCGTGGTCAGGATTTTCCCAATTAGAGCTCTTAGCCCTACTTCTGGCCGTCTTCTTGGTTGCAACTGCTTGGATTTTGTTGCTTTTCAGTCATGAGCCACAGACCCAATGACTTCTACTTTACTGGATTGGATAAGTACCCAGCGAGTTATAAACCCAGCTGGAAACCAATATATGAAGTGTTTTCTTGGAGAAGGCTTAATTCCTCACGCCGTAAGTATCCAGCGAGTTATAAACCCAGCTGGAAACCAATAGATGAAGTGTTTTCTTGGAGAAGGCTTAATTCATCACACTGTAAGTATCCAGCGAGTTATAAACCCAGCTGGAACCCGCTAAATGAGGACCAGTGAGCTAAAAGCCCGACTGACCTCTACTGGGACTGGTACAGATGTTTCCCATTGGCCACGGAGATTTCCAACACATGTTCCACAGTAGTTCCTCGAAGTGCTGCCATCGCCTCGGCCACTGTGGATATCTGGCTGGGTGACAATAATCCGGATCCAGGTGCTGGAAAATAAGAAGCATCCGTCTCCAGGAGAAGGCGACTATCTTCAACATTTTGTAGTGCCGCGATCTGGTCCGGAGAGAATGTCCTCACCTTGTTGGTCAACCCAAAGTATGTCCCTGGGAACCTCTCTAGCCACCGATCCTGGACATACCTGTTGCCAGTGAAGCAATGCAGATGTCGGCACATACCTCTTCAGGACATGGAGGAGCAAGAGAAACGCTTCTGTACCGCAATCCCCATCCATTTCACGGCAGTGAATCACCAGCACATGTCTATCTTCCAAGAACGGTAACATCTTCTCCAACATCTCGACTTGATATGCCCAGTACTTCATGGGCTCTGACTGATCAAGTCAACCTCCCCAAAACCGCCACGCGAGGATTCGCTAACAGGTTCTGGAACCTTCCCACTGCCTGATTAACCTGAACAACGCTATAACGCGCATGACGTGGATGGATGCCCACCCCAACGGAGATGTACTGCGTCAGATCATGCAGACAGCTGGCAAAATCTTTAACAATCGCTACAGTGGGTGGGGGGTGTGGTGCCTTGATTCTGGCAGATCACGCAGGTGCTGATCCGTCTGGTAGGTTTCTGGGTCACAGTAGATAGAGACGCCCCCTACAAGGGATGTTCGCCTACCCTCCTCTACCGGAACTGCATCCATCATGTCCTCCATTCCCCCTTGCTGAAGCTGTAACCTGTGCAGTGTCCTGTCAAGGTGGAAATGGGCATCAAACGCTTCAGGATACTTAGGCTGGATTGGTATGGCCTCGGCAACCGGCTGTGCATCCTCAGGGGCCTGGAAGTTAAGTACCCAATAGGCCCTCTCTTCCTCTGATAAACTAGCTGCAAGGAGTAACAAGACCTTCCTGTGCAGTAGCGCACCAACAGAGTTGCACGGTACCAAAGTAACTTTCTCCGGAATAGGCTCATGAAAGAATTTACAAAACTCCTTCATAGCTGCCTTTTGCCGCTCCGAGATTGATGTGTTGTCCATTGTGCTCAGCATCTTCTGCACCACAACAAACGCCACCAACTCATCCAGCGTAACTGGTTTTCCAACCTGACTAAGTGCACTCCTCCTCCCTCTGAGTACTCGCTCATCAGTAGGATCCAGCATTTCGCTGAATATGGAAGGGATGTGCATGGGCTTTTAAATACTTCGCCATCTCCATACAACCCGGCACCCAGCATGTCTTTTCCATCCCGCGATTCCTACGTTTCTTCTCCCCCTCCCGGCGCTCTTCAGCCTTCTCTTTGGCGTGGGCAAGGAGATCGCAGGTCTTAACCCTTTTAAGCACAGGCATGGAAATTACCAACTCTTCTCCCTTTCCCACCGGAAAATTCCTTTTCAAAATCCCCACTGGGTACTCCGGGTTCTTTATCTTTACCGTACGAGCAGGCTCCATATCACGATGACTATAAATCTTCGGACGTGAGTCCGCCCACTGGACCCGATGAGGCGGTTCCTTAGAAGAGCTATAAGCCCCTTCTGACCTTGCACCTGTCTGGAGTGATGTCCGTACAGAGTACTCCTGGTTCTTCATCGGTACATGGCGAACGGGCTCCTCCACATCGCGACGACTATAAGTCTTCGGACGCGCACCCGCCGACTCGACTCGAGACCGGTCCTCAAAAGAGCTAGAAGCCCCTTCTGAACTTGCCACTTTCTCTTTCTGGAGGGTTGACATTACTGAAACTTCCAGGGTGGAGCTACAAGCCCTGCAATTCAGAAGTGAGGTCCTTGGTTGGACTACCAGTCACAACCGTGTCATCAACTTCCATGGGCTGGGCCTCTGTAGGGAGATCCGCGGTCGGACTACAGGTCACCACCGTTTCCTCTTCCATGGGCTTGGCCTCCGTACTTGTGGGAGCTTTCCTTATTTCAGGAGTATGAGAGGCAGATTTCAGGAGTCGAGGTGAACTGGTGAAGCCAACAGCTTTTCCTCATCCAAATCCTCATAGTCCAGGACTTCATTCTCCCCCACTGCCTGTAACAATTCTGTTAGGCTTTACGTTCCGCCGTCCAGGCTTGTTTGACTGAGATTTCACCAGAGCTACCATCCGGCTGACCAATCCCAACATACGCTCCACTTCCTTTTTTCCCTCACAACATCTTGAACACAATGCCAGTTTCTTGATAAACTCTCCTGCCGGTCTATACACCAGACCACGACTAAGGTAGTCTTCCGCTACCAACAGAAAATCTTTAGTGGATTTAGCTGATGCCATATCTGCTGATAGAATCTGAAACAGAAATTCTAAATTAGCATCTTAACATTTTTGTTTACAGGCCCTGCACTTGTATTTATCTATTTCAAGCGCCTCTGTCGCCGTTACATTGACACATGATCCATGATACCACTCCTCACAGAAATCACACTGAATCATGAATCTACCGCTATACGGCTTCCTGCAAACACAGTACTCTTTATTATCCACTTCACTTTCTTGTTTTGGAGTTCCGGATGTCTCTCCCCTTTTAATTTTGGCAATCCATTCTGGGAGACTCCGATCCCTACATGGCATCATCCTATCGTGGTTTACTATCGATACAGAATTGCGCAAGTGTACCTGATACAGGTAAGCCGACAACTTCTTAACGATAACCGCTGGGCCTTTCCAAGGTGAACACAACTTACGAGCCTTGCCCTTCAGAGTTGCCGTATCTAAAAGATATATTACATCTCCTTCTGAATATGGGCGCTGTAAGATCCGTAGATCATAATAATGTTACATGCGTTTCTGAGAAGTCTCCAATGTGGACCTAGCTGACGCATGAGCTTTCTTCATGGTTTTAACCAAATCTGCCACGTAAGTTTCACAATCCTCATGTTTATCATGCACATTTGGAAACATGAGTTGTGCTGGCGTAGTAACTTCTCGGCCCAACATGAGCATATTTGGGGTAAAACCAGTACTCCTGTTAACTGAGGCTCTAATTGCTCCAGCTATCTGTTGCACATGCAGATCCCATTTCATTTGAGATTTCCCCAAAAAACACCTCACAGCATCCATCAATGTCCTGTTAAAGCGTTCCACTTGTCCATTTGCAGAAGGCCTATAAGGTGTAGTTCTTGCCTTATGGATATGAAGTGCTTTACACAATGCTTCAAACAGTTTACTTTCAAAATTACGCCCTTGATCAGAGAACAACTGTAAAGGGAACCCAAATCGAGAGAAAAAATCGTCGACTGCTGCCCATGCAGTTATTTCCGCTTTCTGTGAGGGTAGTGGTATGCATTCCACCCATTTCGTGAATTGATCTACCATCATCAGGCAGTGTTCATTTCCACGCTTGGTCTTGGGTAATGGGCCAATGAAATCAATGTGCACTCTCTCCATCGGGGCTCCAGCCTGATACATAGTCATTGGGACCCTCCCGTAGTGTTTGTTCTTCTTATCCGCTACGTAAAACGAACAGGGAACCAGATCATCAGGCCTTCGGGATAAACTGTCTGCATTACCGTGTTTCTTACCCGGCCGATGTTGAATAACCATGTGGTATTGGGACAACTCTTCAATCCATATAGCCAACTGTCCTTGGGGATCCTTGAACTTCAGTAACCACGTCAGACTGGAATGATCTGTTCGCACTGTAAACATTTGCCCCAGCAAATAATACCGAAAATGACTGGTAAATCTTACAATGCTTAATAGTTCCTTTCTGGTTGTGCAATACTTTAGCTGTTCTGGGGTTAAAGACAAACTGCTATAAGCAATAACTCTTTCTTCCCCGTTTTGCAACTGGATAAGTTCAGCGCCAATGGCCACGTCTGAAGCATCTGTATCCAAAATAAATGGATCTTTACTGTTTGGAAGGCTCAATACTGGCGGATGAGTAAGTACCTTCCTCATACCACCGAAATTTATTCTTTCCTGTTAAATTGTATAAAGGCTGAGCCAATTGTGCAAAGTCCTTAACAAATGAACGATGGTAATTAGCCAATCCAAGGAACCTTTGTACATCTTTCGATGAAACTGGAACGGGCCACTCAGCAACTGTCTGTATATCTTTTGAAGTCATCTTCAGCTGGTTACTTGTAACTGTCCGGCCCAAAAACTCCACTTCCCGTTGAAAGAGAATACATTTCCGGGGCTTCAACTTTAAACCGTGTTGTCTGAACCGACGTAAAGTGTCTATCAAATTTCTCAAATGACTATCGAAATCTTGACCTAGGACCAGGACATCATCTAGGAACGCAAGCACCGTCTTCCATGTAAGCCCACGCAACACCAGGTTGATAACTCGGGAAAATGTGGCGGGAGAATTGCTCATTCCAAAACCCATACGCACATGTTCAAACAACCCATATTTGGTCACAAACGCAGTCTTCTTTCGATCTTCAGGTTTGACCAGAACCTGCCAATAAGCGGAATTTGCATCCAATTTTGAAAACCACAGGTTTCCCGCAAGGGTGTCTAGGCAATCCTCAATCAAGGGTAATGGAAATGTATCTTTAACAGTCACATCATTCAAGGCTCTGTAGTCGATACACCACCGGACCGAACCATCTCTTTTCCGTATGAGAACTGGCGATGACGCCCAATCAGAAACAGACTTGAATAACGCCTGCATCTAGCATTTTTCTTAAATGCCCTTCTTCCTCATTTACAAAACAAGCCGGTGTTCGTCTCATGCGCTTCTTAATTGGCTTTGCATCTCCGGTATTGATTTTGTGGTCGATTCCCGTAAAAGTTCCCAAATCGAAATCATCTTGTGCAAAGACATCTTGATATTCCGATAAGCATGCATACAATTTCTGGCTTTGTTCTTCATTGAGGCATGTAATGGATGACTCATACAGGCCTTTTAGATGTTCTGGAAGGCTAGTTATAGATTTCCCATCTGTTTCTAGTGTTGGGAGCTGAGAACAAGATGTCTTCATCTCCCCTAACTGGTTCTCACTTACTGCGGAGACATTTAACCCTGAGTTACTATAAGAAACATCAGGTTCATGTGACCCTTCAAGGTAACTAAATACCTCACAAGCCATTGCAATCAACGTGTTTTTCCTCAATGTTGCAAAAGTTTCTTTAACATTGATGAAACACACCAATGGATCCCTGTTGGCTGCCATAACTGTCCTAGGTATCAGAACTTTAAGTGTCCCCAACGATTCGACTACGTAGTCACTGGGCATGGGTGCATCTAACTTACAAGGCAAGCGTACCACTGAATAAGGTGGGACCACCACTCTCTTTTTCAACATCACTCTAGCCACTGTCGGCTTCCCTTCTTTGAAACTAGAGCTAACTGGTATTCTTTCCCCATCCAGTATCAACGTGTCTGATTGCATATCTAACAATACTCCAAGATGATGCAAAATATCATGCCCTAAAAGCATTTCATCGACGATTGGAGCCACATAAATCCTTTCTTTGAAGCAACGGCTGCCCAATTTCATACTTATAGGTGCTGTTATGAACCCTTTAAGAGCCGTTTCTGCGTCAGCCATGTGCATTACTACATCTTGGACCTTTTTCGAAGCTTTCTTCAACTTATCATACATTCTTGAAGAAAGAATCATAATTTCTGCCCCTGAATCCAACTTTGCATTCAGTAATAAATCACCAACCGTGATTTGCACTACAGAAGAACCTGCCTGTACCCGGCATATCTTTATTGAGTCACTTGGCCCTCCGGAGCTTGTCCCCTGCTCAGTGGACTCCTTATCTTTACCGTCATCACTTTGACTCAAACTTGACTGTACTTCCTGGTGACTCAATGTTTCCTTCTGCATTTGCTCTTTCCCTTTAGGCGAGCCACAGGCCCCACCTACAGGAATTCTTACTGAAACTGGCGGAGTATACTGTGAGCTTTTCTGACTACTCCCCTCCTCAGCCTGTTTTGGTACTTCTAACATGTTTGGCGAGTCAAAGACCCTACCGCATGAATCAGTAACAGCTGATTGATTCACTTGTGGTCCACAGTTAACTGGTCGTTTAGGAACATCAACGCTCTTTATACTTTGTGGTTGTTTTTGCTGAGATATCATCTGTTGGGATTTCTTGAAAACCTTTGGCGAGTCACAGACCCTGCCATTAGAAGACGCCCCTATCTCTCTCTTCCCAACCGACCTTTCTGGTAGACCATCAGTCTTCACTTTTGTGGGCTCGGACTTGTGGTCTTCCGGTCCAGCCCCTTGTCGTTTAAACATTCGGGCTTATATCCTTTTTTCTTCAACAATTCCTGAAATTGTATACAATCTCTCTTCCGGTGACCCATCCTTCCACAGTGAAAACATGGCCCCATCTTTGTGGCTTCCCACCAGGCTGTGTCTCCCTTACAACGGCTGAAGGCCCCCATCTTTGTGGCTTCCAACCAGGCTGTGTCTTTCTTACCACGGCTGAAGGCGGGGTAATGTGCATTTTCTTGGCAAATTCTTTCAAAGCAGATGCTATAAGATCTTCTGTCTTTGCTTCTGAAGATGCCTGCACCGCATTAACTGAAATGTCTTCTCGGCCCCGTCTGTTCTTTTTGCCATCTACATCCAGCGATATGTATTGGTGCTGTTTAACCAGGTCGAGAGTTCTTCCATGCTTGAAAGATTTTCTAAACAAGCATGCTTGGCTGCCTCTCTGTCATAACAACCCTGGCAAAACCGGGAAATCGCTTCAAACCGCATATGGTCTTCTGGAAGGTCCGTAAACGCTGGTGTGGCTAAAGTAAGCACACGGTCAGCCCAGTCTTCCAGCGACTCCTCATGCCCTTGAACAGCCTGACGTAACTTAGCTTTCGACGTCTCACGAAGTTCCTTGGTACCGAAACGAGACTCCAAAGACATCATTAAACGACGAAATGAATATCATTCATTTTCTGTTGTCGTTATAATTTTCTGCTGTCGTTATAGTGAAGAAGTCAAGAGCCTTGCCCTCTAAACTCCACAACAGATAATCTTTACATTCGTCTTCAGACCAATTCATCACCCTTTGAAAACTTTCAAACTTTCGCTTAAAGGATAGCCAACTGGTTTTCCCATCATAACGCAACGCCTTCGAATGTTTCCGAGGATCACCCTGTCTTCAAGAGCTACGTTTGCGAGAAGAACCATCGTTATCGTTCTTTCGATTGTTCTTTGGCCTATCTTTATGTGACCTTGACCTTGATTCGGAGTCTGAGCTTGATGAATGACGTGAATGTGCCCTTATTGTGTTCCTTTTACTTTTCATGTGTACTGAGGGACATCTACGTGGTATTACACTTCCATCTGAATCAGAACTGGATGACGATCTATGCACCTTTACATTTTGACTTCTTGAATGTCATCCGTTTGTCTTGGGTGTAACTGTCGACCGTTTTTTAGATGATGATAATGGAGAACTATAAGTCCTTCCATTATCTTTGCTTCCATCTCTTGTTGGTGACTTCCGGTGCTCTTTGTCGCTGTAAGTCTTAGACTTCCGAATACAACGTGAAGACCTTCTTTTATCTTCTGGTGACTGTGATCCACTGGAAGATGGTGATCTAAAAGACCTACCACCTGCAGTTGTTCTTTTCCTACTTCCGGTTGTCCGTTTCCGGTTGCGTGAAGATTCTCTTCTGTCTTCCTGTGACCTTGACCTACTGAAAGATGGTGCTCTAGAAGACCAACCACCTGCAGTACTTTTACGTGCACTTCCGGCTGTCCGCTTCCGGTTACATGAAGAACCTCTTCTGTCTTCTGGTGACCTTGACCTACTGTGGGATGGTGATCTATACAACCTACCCCCTGCAGTAATTTTACTTGCACTTCCGGTTGTCCCGTTCGGGTGGTTTTTAGACTCTCTGCTGTCCCTTGATGAATGTGATCTACTTGGAGATGGTGATCTATAAGACCTACCACCTGCAGTTTTTTTGCTTTCACTTCCGGTTGTCCGCTTCCGTGGTCCACCCGCATCACTTTGTCCACTGTCCCGTTGTTTTCTAGAACTTAGTGTTGGGTACTGTTCAGCACTTCGAGAGCTAGACTTCCCCAATTTCCCATATTCATGGTCCGATGACTCCACCTGACCAATTGGTTTCCGTGTCTTTGAGACCTGTAAACTTGTCCGAACCGGAGAACATGAGCTGGTTCTTGAACTACCAGTACACGAACGTTGACCCTGGTCATCTTCAAACTTCACAGGACTGTTATGACGGACCATTGGTTTAGTCTGTGTCAACAAACCAGGCCATGATGCCTTACTGTACGGCGGGTTCGCCCACGAGGACATTATTGGGGCAGTCGTGGTTATCCATGACGACTGTGTGTGTGATACTGATAGTCTTGTACTCGTAGACACAGGTATGGGGTTTAAGCGCACAGGACATGAAGGGAGTGCTGCAGCCATTGCATTCAGATCTTCATGCATAGACCATCCTTCAAAATCCATCAAATTTCGGGATGTAGGCTTTGGCTCAGAAAAGTCCAACATGGCTAACACTTCTGACGTCATCTTGCCTCGCATGGCTAAATGCAGCACTTCTTTGGTGACGTACCCATACGAGGAGCGCAATTCCACAATAAGGGTAGCAATTTTCTCACCGACTCCCGGAATTTGCATTAATTCTAGCACAGATGCCGTATTCACGTTGATAGACATTTTTATTGAAGAAACAAGTGCAGGGCCAATTAAATGTAAACAACACACAAAAACAATGTTACTACTGTTTTATTTATTAAACTACTAAACCAAAATATTCAATAAAGTGTAAATTACTTTAATTGCAATAAAAAAATAATATTACCCAAACAATGTTTTTTAAGAAAGGATACGTAAAAGGATATTTGGATGTAGGACTTCACAGCCACCGGTCACCATTACGGACACTAAGGTTTTTACCTTTGCACTATCAGTCACCAATACTCTGACCAAGCGTGACTATAAGACACAGCTTGACAATTAAACGGTTTGCTAGACAGACTAAGACCTCACAAATACACTGACCAAGCGTGACTATAAGACACAGCTTGACAGTTAAATGGTTTCAGCGTGACTAAAAGACACAGCTTAAACAAATAGACCAAATATTAAAATATATTGGCTTTACTTATTTCTTTACAATTTTCCCAACACTGTCCCTTTAATACTGTTGACAGACTCCCTGGCTACTTAAATCCGTGTAATTAATTAATTAATTACACCGATACTCCTTACTACAGTGTTTAACCTTAACCCCCACCTTGAAACTGCTGTACAATCAACCAATTATTTTCAAAACCCACAATTTCCCCACCCACTTTTCAAAATGTACCTAACGGGATGTTCTGGAAAAAAGTGAAAAATAATTATTAAAACCGACTTTACACAGTATCTTCCAATCCCATCCTCGTCGCCAATAAAGTAAACCTAGTGGATAACTTAATGTGACACTGTATAGGGCCTGGGAATGGGAATACTTACTAGTCCTCAAAAGCAAGACACAAATCACATTAAAGTTTACCTTTACTATCACAATTAGGGGATTTAAAATCCACACTGCTTGGCCACCATGAAGGTTAATTTTCAGGGGTCAATGTCTTTCAAAACATATATACAGTACCATATTTGATAAATATTCATATTAAATAAAGCACTTTCATGTTGCATGGAATACAGGGTTCTTGGCATTCTACTTATACATCCAGTTTAATAGACTGGTCAGCTGAAGTTAATTTACAATTACCACAACAACGTGCTTTTTCACCTGAAAATAAAACTTGGTTGTAGCCAAAATGACAGACCAAATGCAAAAGTAAACAAGTTGTATTATTCAAGATATATGCACGCATAGCACTGTCAAGACCTTTTCTTTTCTTCGCAATGTCACTTTTATTAAAATAGCACAAGGCCTTTGCAGGTTCACCATTGCAACCAGCTCTGCCTATTTCTTGCATGTACTTTTCAAGTGTTGTTGGTGGTAGCATATGAATAACACTGGCAATGGAAGGAGCATTCAGAGGCCCATTCTCAAAGTAACGGTGGCAAGCACCAATCGAACTTTGGGATTCTGTTTTCGAAGCTCAGAAATTATGTGCGTTTTCATTCTTTCAGTGTAATCTTTATGGAATTGAGCCATAATTCTGTCCTCTGGTAGCGTACTGGATTTAGGAAAAAATGCACGTGACCCAAGTTCATGGCAGAGTAGCTGGAAATAGTACCCTAATGACTCTAAATTGTCAAAGTACATTATGGTGACTTGAAAGTCAATATAATTGTCTTTCAACTGTGCCAGCACTTCAGAGATAATTAAGTCGTACTTTTCAAACTTGTGAATGTTAGGAAGTCTTTCTTTATTTTCCAAATAAATATTAGGGCGGTCTGGATTGGCCAGGACTTTCATACAGTTCTTAAACTGCAGAGTAGCAATAAAGTTCTTCATGTGCACTGAGTTGAAGTTGAAATTATATTGTTTAGTCTAGATTAGTGTTTCATTTACTGACAAGTTAAGGTGGATACACTCATATTATTATGATATGTCCCTGTTGGGAAGTATATATCAGTGCTCCAGCTAAGCCTAAATGGAAGGGTGTGCTGCCCTCTTTATTTACAGGACCTTAATAGATTTTGAAAACAAGGTGTCAAATGACCCTTTGCTTGAACATCTAAGGGTTCAGATGAAATTTTCAGGGGTCAAAATGATGAAGCACATAATTTTTTTTTACATGATATTTTATAAATCTTTCATCTCATTGTAATTAATGTATTCCTCGTTATACATATTTTATTTGCATGGTTAAATAATAATGGGAATAATATATTCTAACAATAATTAATAACATTAAAATTAATAAGCAACAGGGAGCATTCCAAATATGCTCGCGGGTTGTAAAGTGCCCTTTTGACAAATAAGCCCCCCCGTCCTTTTCAAATCCTAGCTGGAGCACTGGTTATGCCATTAAAAGACATTTCGAAATAAAACACTTACCCCTAGAAACAAGCTGTGGGATAATGAAACACAACATATCCGAGGTCATCCGAATCAGTTGCTGGGTAGCTTCTTAAAATGTATTTTCGCTGTCAATTTTGACAGCTAGGTATAATTAGAAAATGCCAATTATTGTTCCTGTCTGCGGCAAGTGTACCTTCTAAAATGGTTGATTTACCAAATGGCCGTATTAAATTTGTAATAGCTCTTCAGTGCTTTCCAGAGGATTTTTGTCAGGCGCCCCGGGGCTGATAGGGGTGGTACCCCTCCCGACATTGACTTTTAAAAAAATTTAACGTGTCAATTAACGCTCTGTTGTGCGTTTTAACTCAAAGAAAAACAGCGTCGAAATACGTCATTTGGTGCGCTATGACTCTTCAAAAAAATCCCCCTGTCATTTTAAAATATATATACTTTTTTTTATTGTTTAATTGTTTTAAAACTTTCCCGTACTGACAGTAAAATCCTTACTCGAACGATTCTCCAATACATCCGTTTCAACCCGACTATATTACTGCATACATACTACTATTCAAGTTTTTATTTATTATCCGATAATCCCGTTTATTCCGTTTTTATAAATCACTTTCTGGTAAATATTTACGATAAAAGCTCTCAATTATTTCTTTTGAACAAACCTTGCCATTTTTCAATAGTATCAAATAAATTTTAAGTGACTATTTATAGATTTGATGAAATATTGCCTCTGAACATGCGTCAATCCTCTGACGTGTTGTGTGCTTGTTAAAACAATACACGCGACGTTGTACATGCTGCATAATTTTCGCGCTCTTTTTAATTGAGAAAAAGATTCGACACAAAATAAATTTGCACTACTAATTTGAAGCAAGAATATTTTAACGTTGCGGTAACATTTACATTCGGAAGTGTGTTTCGGATTAAAAACGCGTTAACGTCGACATACGGGAAAGGGTATCGGATGACAAATTTAATTATTCCCATTTGAGATTTTAATAAATATTAACAGTTGCGTTATGAATTTAACGATAATTTGTTTAAATACTTAAGTCGAATAAATGTTTTGACGGAATTATGCATGAAATTCATGAGGATTACGGCCGGTTGCCATCATCAGTCTTCTAAGTATCGATTATCGAACGAAAAATTTACCAGTGTGCGTAATTAAACGAAAATTTGTTAACGCATTATGTGTCGAATAAATGCCAGCAAAACGTTATAAATGGACATGATGAAAAATACGTGTACTGGATTTAAATTGTTATCGCATAATTGTTATTTGCACAACTTACTCGCTATAAGTAATTATTTCTTTACCTCTTTCAGTTAATTTCTTGTATTAATTACAAGAGTCATAGGTAACACTTGTTTACAGTAAAAAGGTGTGATGATGATGCCCGAAACCGTCTTAAATGTACTTTTTTATTACGTAAATGGTACAAATTCTTGCTAATCAAGCTGTGATAAACTTTAACATCGTGCCCGACGTCAATAAAAAATAATGGTCGATAGTTTACCCCGCCCTCATAAGCATTCGCGTAACCGATTGGACGATGAACATAACAGTTTGACGACTGAAAAGTTACCTGATACATCCTTGTCAGCATTTAAATGACTGTAATTTGGCTAGAATAATCTATACGCGCGTCATGCTATTCTCTTATCAGTGGATCATCCATTACCCGATGTGGTGTTTATGGCGATTACTTGTGAAAGTAGGTACCGTGTGCTCTTTTAAAACAGGGAATATTGATACACTGATAGAGAAACCTTTGTGTTTTTTTTTACAATCTCCACTGTCTTTCACTGAAAAACACACAGGTCGGAAAATTTCAAGCGCCCCGGGGACTCAGATTTCGAAATTCAAGCGCCCCTTGCCGGGGCGCTTAAATGGCCTGGGGAAAACCCTGCTCTTTATCAAAATAAATGAGCTACTATTTTAATATTTGAAATACTGTGATCTGATTGGCCACGCAATAATTTTAAACACTAAGAATTATAATATCATTTATAAACATGGTTTCATTTAAACTTTTCGCAGATTCTATTTAGAAAATACAAGTTACATATCATTCAGTAAAGTTACACAAATCTTCACCATTTTTGTGGAATATATACTCCAAGAATTGCACTATTAAGGTCACAATTGTATTTTTATCACTTTAATCCAATACAGTTTAAGTTCGCTTTTGGGTATTCCTTCGTTGCCTCTTTTCTAACAGAGTATTGTCCAGGCATTGAAGAATTTGTCCAGAGCCACTTGCCCTGCAGGGCGAGTAGGCCTGATAATCCACTCGCCCTTCACTTTAATCTACTCGCCCTGAATTTAACAAAAATATATAATTTATATTTATAGTTATGATCAACCAGAACCTTTTTAACCTACATAGCATACTTTTCATAGTGACACTAAACTGCAAACAAATTAACTACATTATCTGATTTTATTTGCTTTCTTTACTTTTTCTGCACCTGTTTCCTTTTCTCAATTCTGTCCGCTTCTCATTTTGATGACCTTTTTTTTATGTTCCCTGTCTCCACCACCTTGCAGATATTTTAAAATAGAACCCTTTTCCGTGCTGAGTTTTAATATTTCAGACGAACTTTTACTGAAAGACACGCTTGATTGACAAATGGTTACAATTTGGTATATTTTGACGATGTTTCTGATCCTGAATTATTCTGTTAATTAATAATTATTGTTTCGGTTTATTTTTCATTAAATTATTTATTTAATATAAGAAGTATTATTATTAACCAGTCGAGTATTTAATAAACTTAACTCGCCCGACTGTCAACTTCACTCGCATATGCGAGCGGTCGAGTGGATTCTTCAATGCCTGTTGTCTATTGGTGCCAATTCCAGTTTTCGCTTAGTGTTTCCACGTAGGGGGAGCAATCATTTGGCTACTGACTGTACGCAGTCTAACCATCGTGTTTGCAAATGTTTTAAGCGTTGGGTTTGTGTCGGCCCCGTTACAACTCCGGTGAACTCCGAAATGCTGCTCAATGGGATCTTGGTTTAACTTGTTTGTAAGAACAAATTCGGCACCACTCTCTTGACAATATTCTACGCATTCTACAACAGATTTCACAGTCATTTCAATCCCTTCTAACGTCTGGTAATTAACTCAACATCATGCCGGCTTTCTCCGATTTAGAAAACACGCCCGGTCTAGTTTCAACATTATTTTTCCACTGTGCAAAGTAATCAAGGAACTCTCCAGTCAAATAATTTAGCCTGTCATCATTTATGGATGTGTATGGTTTGAGGGTGAATAATTAAGAATATCATTTTTGCAATTAAATCATATGCAAATATTCATGTTCTTTGCTAGTTTTAAAGCAATTGATAATATAGTTATACCTTAAACACATCCTGATCATAAAAATAAAGACTATGCGTTTTCAAACCATTTTGTGATTATCGTCCTAATGCACACTCTTTGAAACTATTTAGCACATCTGTGTTCTCCACAAAGGCTCGCATATGACCAGGTGCTGAAATACAGGTTTAAATAATACTGAACCACTAGTTCATAATGTCTGATTTACTAGAATTGCATATATTTTCATTTCTTTTTATTTATTTATATAAGATTAATGAGGTTGTGGTGGTGTTATGGATGCAGTGTCATTTGATACCTTTAGTGTTGTAGCTCGTACAAGCACGTTATAAATGGCCAATTACGGGTTTAAGGACAACAAGACCATGCTACTCAGAAAGCGTTCATTACCCAAAAACTCTTAGTCGTACAAAACACCACAGGTTACATTCAACTATTCATTTACACACAACACTACATTCCTCCCCACCTTTAAAGAAAAACTGCATAAAGTTAAATTAAACAAATTACTGAGCAACATTTTAAAAGAATAAGTAATCAAAGTAATTTGTTTCAATGTCCATGTAAATAAAACACAAAACTTCACAGTCCTTATAGATTAATCAAATCTCCACTCTCATAATAACTCTGATAAAAGTTTCTTTACTTAAACATATCAAGGAAATCTAAAGTTTCACACAATTGTTCAAAGCATAAGTATTTATGTGGGAGGTAAGTCATAATGGTAATAATAAACAACTCACATTCAACATACACTCATGGTTCAGGCATATAATCAAAGATTACTTGACTAGACAATAAACATTAGCAGCCATATGCTTAATGGGAAATCCTTTTGATACTTTGTTTAATTATTATACAACAATATAATGTTATTAACTTAATCCTAATGTCTTAAGTTTAATAGCTTGTCATTGCCTATAAATGATCATGGCGTAAAATGATTATTATTTTACATTGATAAAACAATCATTTAACAATGTTAACAATTTAAACAAAAATTAAACTTATATCAAAACTTCCAATGATTTTTCAAATACCATGATCTTGAATAAAACAGACACTGCTAACCTATGTCAGTTCAAAATCACAGAGTCTCTTAGGCATTCCCGCTGCTCTAGGTGGATTTCTGCGCAAGGGAACAGGAGTCATTGTAGGAGACAAATCAGATTGACTCGAACCAAGGTCAGGTAACTGAGGGACTGGACATTCAACAATGTTTTCAGGTTCATCCTCAGGATCAGGATCAGGATCAGGAATACTAGCATTAACAGGTCTGAAATGTGAGGAATTGCGAGTAATGGTATGACCATTCCTATCAGCGATAACCATGCTTCCACGTCTCTCTTTGACTGTGTAAGGGTCAGGGTTATATGGAGGTGTAAGTTTGTCAACCTTACGCTGTTTGACCAGCACCTGGTCACCTGCTATCAATGTACACGGACTTGTGTGACGTCTGCTGTCTGCATACTGTTTCATCTTTTGCTTACTGTTTGCATCATTTATCGCCAAACGAGTAGAGACAGAAACAGGATAGACAGGCTTTGAGATTTCAGGTAGTCCCATACTCATCTTTCTCCCAACAAGGGCTTCAAAGGGGGATATCTGAGTGGATGCATGGGGAGTTGCTCTATAGTGCATGAGAAAATCATGAAGTTCATCTCTCCAATCACGGTTCGCAGCAACTGCAGCCCTAACAAACGTGTTAAGTGTGGCCATAAACCTTTCTACAGTTCCGTTGGCCTCAGGCCAAAGAGGAGTAATTCTTCGGTGTTTGAACCCACAGGTAGAAGCAAACTCTGCAAATTCCTGTCCCTGAAATGGAGGACCATTGTCTGACTTCAGGACAGAGGGAAATCCTTGTCGAGCAAAGATAGACTTCAATCTAGGTACAACAACTCTGGCAGCTGTCGAATAAACAATCTCCACTTCTGGGAACCGGCTGTGTTCATCCATTACAACAAGCAAGTATTGGCCAGATGGGAAAGGACCTGCAAAGTCAACAGCAACTTCTTCCCATGGCTTAGAAGGAAGCTTTGTAGGACAGATAGGTTCTCGTTTGTTTGGACCGGGATATGAAGCCTGACATGGGATACAAGATCTAACCGCATCCTCAACCATCTTATCAATGCCGGGGAACCACACCTTCTCCCTAACTAGTTGCTTTGTCTTAACCATGCCTTGGTGGGTATGGTGAGCAATTTCGACAACATGCTGCTGCAAGGAAGTGGGAACAACAATGCGGTGGTCACGCAAAATAACACCATCTACTATCGAAAACTCATCTCGAAACCTGACAAAGGACGTACAATCGGAGTGAGACCAGTTGCCGGACTGAATGGCTGTCATAACTTTCTGCAGTGTAGCATCCTCTCTGGTTGCGGTTTGAATCTCCTGTAAGGACATAGCTTTCGGTACTGCCTTCTGGACAATGAAAGCAACATGAGCCTCAGCTGCATTATCACGTTTTGGCTTCGTGAATGGGTGCCTGCTCATATAGTCAGCAGGATTCAGGTCATCTTTACCTGGACGATACTCGAGTGTGAACTGATACGGCATCAACCGAAGACGCCATCTCTCAATGCGCGCAAAAGCAGGTTTACGACTGTTCACAAGACCTAGAAGGGGTTTGTGATCTGTGATCACCTTGAATTCAGAAGCAAAGAGATACAGATGGAAGTGCTCAACACCATAAACAACAGCTAACATCTCACGATCTGTTTGTGAATATCGCTGTTCCACGTCTGTGAGTGCACGGCTTCCGTAACATATAACTCTACCTTCCTGAGTGAGAATCGCTCCGACTCCAACAGGGGATGCATCAACAAGAACCTCAGTTGACTTGTTCTGGTCAAAGTAAGCCATCACCTTAGTACTAGACAGAGCAGATCGCAAACTATCAAAAGCATTTTGGGCATCACTTGACCAATCCCAAGGAACATCTTGCCTAGTGAGACGTCTGAGTGGCTCAGTCATGGTTGCATAGTGAGGTATGTATCGAGAAACATACTGCGTCATGCCAAGGAAAGATCTTACTTCAGCTGGGTTTTGAGGAGCTGAGTGACCTACAATAGCCTTAATTTTTTCTGGATCAGCCGAAACACCTGTATCGCTGAAAACATGGCCAAAGAAAGAGATTTTGTTTACAGAAAAGATACATTTATCTCTGTTGAGTTTGGCACCACATCTGTTCAGTCGCTCCAATGTAAGGCTAAGTGCTCGATCATGATCTGACTGAGATTTACCATGAATAATGATGTCGTCTGCCAAGTTCTTTGCACCAGGGATGTCAGCAAGGAGGTCTGCAACCGTCTTCTGGAAAATTTCAGATGCAGCATTCACACCAAACAATAGACGTTTGTAGCGCCGTAAACCAACATGAGTGACAAAAGTAGTGATGTACCTGCTGGACTCATCAAGTTCAAGTTGGTGATATGCGTTGGACAGATCAAGTTTGCTGAATACTGTAGAACTATTCAAATCTGACATAAGTTCTTCCACAGTTGGCATAGGGTGTTTCTCCCTAGAGATAGCTTTGTTAGCCTCACGCATGTCAATGCAAACACGAACACCTTTTGACTTTTTGGGGACAACTACAACGGGGCTTACCCAGGGTGTGGGACCTGAAATAGGCTCAATAACATCAAGGTCTTCAAGACGCTTGAGTTCAGCCTCAACATCTTTGCGTACATGGAATGGAATTCGCCTATGACGCTGTGTTACTGGGGGAACATCATGATCAATGTGCAGTTTCACAGAGATGCCCTCTATCTTGCCCATCTTGCCATCAAACAGAGAAGGGTATTGATCTGGAATAGAACTTGAAGCTGCAAACGAAGAAAATGCAAACTGAACAATATCCAGAGCTTGAGCAGTTTTGGCCCCAAGGAGACAGCTGGACTGCCTAGAGTCAGTGTTACCTACAACATACATGTCAGCAGTAACTGTTTTACCCTTATAATTGATGGTTGTTCTAAAATAACCCTTAACATCTAAAGGTTGAGATGCACCGTATGCAAAAATCAATGGTACAGGCTGTTGAAGAGAAGGTTTGCTGCTCATGTTATTGTAAATATTTTCATTCATTATATTTACACTAGAACCAGTATCAATCAAAAATTTAACATCACTGTTAAAAATATTAACACAAACAGAGGGTATGCTAGAATTTGTACAACAAAGGTTAAATACAGATTCATCACTAGAACTATTTTGTGTAGCTTCTGAAGTACTGGCTTCTGTATAGTTCACATGTTGTAATCTTGATCTGCAAACTGTTTGAAAATGATTTAATTTGCCACAATGATGACACTTCTTCCCAAATGCCGGACACTTCCGGTCTACATGTTTGCCACCACAGTTACGACAGTCAGTGCCAGTTCTTGATGCCTGGGATGGGTTTTTGTAGGAACCACGACCTCGTGAAGATACACTACGACCACTCGAAGACACACCACGACCACGCGAAGACACACCACGACCACACGAAGACACACCACGACCACGCGAAGATACACCACGACCACGCGAACCACCAGGGATAGTGTGGATAGCGTTAGCGTTAGCTGCTTGCCGTCCCTCCATGTCAGACGCTCTAACCTCGGAAACCTCCAATGCGCGAGCCTCTTCAATAAGTCTGTCAAGAGTAAAGTTATCTCGCAGAGCTCTACGTCTGATGCGTGTAGACGTGCATCCTTGTATAACTTGGTTAAGGATCTCAGTGTCCTTGTTGTGAAATTCACATGTCGCTGCAAGGGTTCTTAGCCTTGTGTAAAAGGTGTTGATCGACTCACCAGATTCTTGTTTCGACTGCCTAAACTTATAGATTTCGTAGGTAAGATTCTGTTTCGGAGTGAAATAGTTTTTGAATGAGGAACACAATTTTCCATATTCGTCAGGGGTTTCTATGTTATCACCGTTTTCATTCTGTACAGTTTTAGTAGAACCTACCCCTTTTTGTTCATCAGTGAACGAGTCATATATGTCGAAACACTCTTCGCCACAGTAATGCAGAAGGAGAGCCTTTTTGCGCTTGTCAATATCAATGTCCAGTGCACAGATTAAATTGTCTAATTTTTCCGTCCACTTACGCCACCGTACGCCGGCTGAATTTGACGAAGAATTTGACGTGTCGCCGCTGTCATGGATGTTGAACGAAGGAAATGGAGGAAGGTTGGCCATCCTCGTCGCCAGTTTAGTGTTGTAGCTCGTACAAGCACGTTATAAATGGCCAATTACGGGTTTAAGGACAACAAGACCATGCTACTCAGAAAGCGTTCATTACCCAAAAACTCTTAGTCGTACAAAACACCACAGGTTACATTCAACTATTCATTTACACACAACACTACAATACCCTGGGCCACATGGACAGTGTTTTTATTAACTCCTCAATAGACAAAAAGAACTGGTTCTTTAAAGGAAACTGACTTAAGTGCTAAATGCTTAGGATGCAATCAAACAAATTAAAAGAACTAACTTAAATATAAATGCATGTTAAGTTACATGTAAATGCAAAGAGAGTGTTTCCAACAAATAGACACATGATTAATGACAATAGCTCCACTTTTTATACTCCCCCAAAAATTTTTGGGGGAGCATGTAGTCGCCGCTTTGTCTGTCCGTGTGTCCGTCCGTGCACAATTTTTGTCCGGGCTATTTCTCAGCAATTAATGACTGGAATTTAATTAAAATTTATGTGAAGCTTCACTACCAAGAGGAAATGTGCATATTATCAGCCGGTTCTGGTCGGATGATTTTTCACAGAGTTATTGCCCTTTGAAATTTTTCATTAACTGTACATATAGTGCAATTCTTGTCCGGGCTATTTCTCAGCAATTTTTTGACTGGAATTTAATTAAAATTTATGTGAAGCTTCACGACCAGAGGAAATGTGCATATTATCAGCCGGTTCTGGTCCGATGATTTTTCACAGAGTTATTGCCCTTTGAAATTTTCCATTAACTGTACATATAGTGCAATTCTTGTCCGGGCTATTTCTCAGCAACTAATGACCGGAATTCAATGAAACTTTATGGGAAGCTTCACTACCAAGAGGACATGTGCATATTATCAGCGGGTTCTAGTCAGATGATTTTTCACAGAGTTATGACCCTTTGAAATTTTCCATTAACTGTACATATAGTGCAATTCTTGTCCGGGCTATTTCTCAGCAACTAATGACTGGAATTCAATAAAGATTTATGGGAAGCTTAACTACCTTGAGGAGATGTGCATATTATTTGTGGGTTCTGGTTAGATGATTTAATTAGAGAGTTATGGCCCTTTGAAATCTTTAAGTTGCTAAACCATCCATCGTATTATTTTGTCCAAAGTTATGTCCCTCAAGACATTTCCTTTTATCTAAATATATAGTGCAATAATGTGACAAAAAACCTTTGGGGAGCATCACCCGTCTCCGACGGTTTCTTGTTTCTTCAAGAAGTGAAGCTTAAAAAGATGTATTATATGGAAATCAATATTTTAAGGATCCTATAAGTATGCATTTGGCCATTTTTATTATTCATCACAAAATCAAAAGATAAATTGTTAATAATTGATTGTCCTTTGGACAACTGACCATACTAAAACTGGTTGTATGCAAAATATTTTGTCTGTCCCGGACAACAGCTAAGTTGGATCACTAACACTAACTTTAGTCTGTATAAACATATATTAACATTTGGATTCCTTCCTATGAACAACAACCTGTTGGAAGAACTTGGCCTCCCATTAAAAAAAAGCATAACAAAACTTGGTGGTAATGGTTCACTGTCTCTGAACCAGTCTGTGGAGCCTGTAACAAACAACACATATTTATTGTAGTCACTATGGTACCATAATCCATAATCCATTTTGTATTATTGCTAGAGAGCATGAACATTTTATAATTACTGGAATAAACCTTTCCGGATTTTATCTCGGCTGTTTTCGGAGAAACTCGAGGTATTGTCATAGCCAGCTTGTCCGCCATCCGGCATGCTAAAACCTTAACATTGGCTCTAAAATCAAAGTGCTTCCACCTACAACTTTAATTACCGGTAATCAAGTGAACACCATAGACCACCGATCTTACTAGACAATGTCTGTCGGATGTGCCTTAGTGTCGAACCCTGCATCATGATGAGTTCTACACGCCACACCCATTTTTGGGTCACTAGGTCAAAGGTCAAGGTCACTGTGACCTCTTAAAAAAATATTGTGACAAGCTTTCATTTATTGAAAACTGCACCTGCAGCTGAGCGTTGACACCCGTTATGCGGTGCTCTTGTTTTAAATTTTTTGGTTACAATCTTTTTCATAAGCGATAGTAGGAATATACCCTATACTGGTAAAAAAGGGAATAATTGTCAAATGGCAGACAACAGGAAAACAAGTATGAAAACAAGTCACAGCCAATTCATTACTTGGGAATTTCTGGACTGGCTTTCAATTAAAAATGCAATCAGACTATACACATCTGATCTTTCAACAAAGCATGTTGCCTCTTCATATGTTTTTTCTTGCTTTCACTGGCTTAGTTGGAACAGTAACATTATTATTCTCATCCTTTTCAAAAAAGCTTGGCAGAATGTGTTCAAACCCAAACCAGCACAGTTTGTCTTTCACTGTCTCCTAAAATTTCTCATACAAATCACACGAATAAGAATTTGTCCATGGAGAGTGAACACAAAAAAGTTCATACCTTTTTCCTTGCTTTCAATCTTTACTGAGTTCCATATCCTGCTTCAAAAACAGAGACATCAACGAATCTTCAGATTAAATTGAGCTTATGATCAGAGCTGGAAGCATCGTATGCTGTAATTTCCTGTGTGATGGGAAGATTTATACAAAAGAATTGACATCCTCCACCTGATCCTGCTCAGATTGATCCAGGGTGAAGACCATACTGTACAAGATGGCAGCTATATTATGTTGCTACTTTTAATCAACAATTTTTGGGGCTGTACAGCTGTTTCAGTGTTATCTGGAACTTGGGTACTGACATTTCTTGTCTTTTCATTTAGTCTGTGATGGCAAAGGAGATATTTTATAAGAAATTTATTTAACTATAATTTCAATTCTGAAAAATCAATAGTCTAAAAAACTTACATACATACATGTATCCAGCGTTTCCTCCTGAGACACATACAAGCGATGATGACTATAATTGCAAGGCAGATATGAACCAAGAGTTGTTGCAACCCATATCATAGTGGACGTTTTCCTTGCATCTTTCTTTGCTATTACTTTTTAGCGTTATGTATAACTTGGGTAGTGACATTTCTTGTCTGTCCACGTCGTCTGTGATGGCATCGCCCCAAAAGAGATTATATTGTAAGGAATTTATAAAAATATAATCTCAATTGTCATAATCGATAAAGTCTACAAAAGTTATATACATATCCAGCTTTTCCTCTTGAGATAAACTCAAGTGCTGATGATGCTAACTATAAGCAGACATAATCCAAGAGTCGTTGCAATCCATATCATAGTGGACGATTTCTTCGCATCTTCCTTGGCTATTACGTTAATTGTAAGAAATAAAAAAAATTCAATTATGAATAATCGATAAAGTCTACAAAAGTTAAATACATATCCAGCTTTTCCTCTTGAGAGAAGCTCAAGCGATGATGACGCTAACTGCATGCAGACATAATCCTAGAGTTGTTGCAACCCACTTCAAAGTGAACGTTTTCTTTGCCTCTTCCTTGGCTATTACGTAAATTACTCTGTGTTAATATGTCAATATAGAGCACCTTCAAGAACATGATTGATTAAGTACAAAACGAATGGTATTATGAAAGACAAAAATGTAATTTCTCTTGTATTTGGAGTACAAACATATATTTAAACATAATATCCATTTTGAATGTTCCTGTGTTATAAAGGTTAGTACAACAGCCCTTAAACAGCTAAACAATTACTTGTGTTGCAGTGGTCTGGAGTGTTGACTGTAATGCAGTCTTGGACGTAACCCACTCGACAGTCGACCGAATCAATTGATTTTTGTGTCGGTCAAGTGAAAATTCCAAGTCGGTAGCCCGATCAGTCGAGTGCTTTTTTTCGTGTCCAAACTTAGTAACACATCCGAAATAGCTTAATATGGACGCTAATTAAAAACTGCATTGGTTATTTCCGTTGAGCACTTATTATTTAGACGCTTATAGATCAGTGTTACAAGTCGAATTCACGAGACGTTTAAACTATTATTATTACAGGGTGGATAACTCGCTGCGATTTATTTATTTAAAAAAATTTCTGCGGTTTTTGAGGGCGCATTGCAAAAACATCAACCGCAAAATGAGAATGAAGGTAGCAACATAAAAATAGAAATAGTCCAGGAAACGATAATAGCAACCGTAATGGGAGAAATAATCGGTCTTGGCTTCGTTTTGATGTCTCCAAGTATTGAGGAATTTGATTCTGAGCCTGCAGTGCTGACTGGAAGGTGAGTGCATTTCATACATAATGGGGAAATAACATGCAATTAAATATCCAGGGGTCAGCCAAGAGGGCGACTTGGGCGAAATTTTCGCTGAACATTGGCTCATATCGCCTTTATTAAAGAGAAAAGCGAAGTTCATTTCGCCCTATTTTTTGAGTAAAATCCATAAACAAACAATACCTGTAAAGCAGCATCACATTTAAATTCCATCCAACACAATTTATTTCCTCACACCCTATAAAAATAAATACAAATGAAGTCAAATTTCCGATAGTTTTCACACATTGCATTCTCTATGGAGCAAATGTATAAATGCTGTATCTGACAGTACTGCATGCTGCCGGTAACGTAGTATGGATCAATGCCTTTTGGCCGTAATTGCCACCTGCTGAGGTGTTTCAAGTTTACAGTTTAAACTCCTAAAAATCGGCCCAACCATCAAAGACCTTTGATGTCTACAGTCTACCGACAGCATTGACAGCTTGCAGTTTTTATCCCTCGCCATAGGCAGAGGGCTATTGTTTTGGCGTTGTCCGTCCTTCCGTCCGTCCATCTTGCTGTCCGTCTTTCCGTGCGTCCATCCGGAGCCATATCTTGGAAGTGCTTTGGCGGATTTCATTGAAACTTGGTATGAGTATATATATGGATAAGAGGATGATGCACGCCAAATGGCATTGTACAATAAGAGAGTTATAGTTATGGCCCTTTGTATCTTGAAAAAATGCTTTTTTGAGTGTCAAACATAACACTTTTGCGTCCAGAAGCATATTGGCGGGGGATATCAATTCAACGAATTTGCTTGTTTAGGGATTGGTTTAATTGACTTTATTAGGAAACACTGTTGTGATTGTCAAAGATTTGTGTATTTAAATGGTTTTATTGTTGTTTCTACTTGCACTTGAGCATAGGGTAATTCTAATGTTTTATTTAGAAGACAAAATTAATATTAAATATTAAATGAATAATACCAAAATATACCCCCCCCCTCCAATTTTTTTTTTTTTAATTGTGGGGTAGATGGGTAGTGTATGTAAATATAATTTATTAAATACTGTAAAAGGGTTGTTTATTGTGTTGTTTTCTTTATACTTGATTGTTGATTTAATAAAAAATACCATTAAGACAATTGAATCAGCAGGATTCATAATGCACATCTTGTATTCAGCAATTTAAAAGGGTAAAAAAATAATGCAACTAATTACAAGATATAACAATAAACATGACTTCTCCTTATTTCTTCTGACTTCTTCCTAAATGCCAGTCAAGAGAGAAGTCACTTCTCCCTAAAATTTTACCCTAGGCTGACCCCTGAATATCATGCATTAACTTACAATTATACTTTTAACATATAAAGTTTGTATGCCGAGGATCCTGACGGTAAATTAAAATGTGTACCATACTGCATTTAAGATGCTGGTTCAATCGGCAACAAACCAGACCAGGCTTAGGCAATGGTAATACTGTTACAAATGTCGTTTTAGATAAAGAAAACTCTGAAGTTGAGGCTGAAAAGTTGCCTTCTTGTTCTTCTAATGCACAGGTATTATTGCTAGTTTAACAGTGCATTTACTTTATTCAGATACTTGTGTGGAACATTTGTATCATGTTATAACTTTTTTTTAGGCCGCCTTTTTTCAGACATGGATGTCGGTGATTCAGATAATGTCCATGATGGAATGGAGATGTCTGGAGACCTTGTGTTAATTTTTTTGTCAAACAATAACTGTGAATAAAAACAGAATCAAGTGTTTATTTGTTTAATCTTCATTGTTCTAATTGTTTCTTCAATACAAACATAGTTACAAATGTAACAGAATTATAACTTTAATTCAGGCTAGTTAAAATTTATTCGGGCTAGTGAAATTTCCAAGATGGTAGCCCACTAATGCCCAAAAAAATTAATGCCAAGACTGACTTATGGTGTTGCAGATTGGGAATAGGTTGCTTTATATGTAATAACTGTTGTATGTTGATCACTCCATGGAGAGTACCAAATATAGCATGAAATACATTGGAAAAAAAAAGTAAAAATGGAAAGTCACAAGAACATTTACTGAAAGGATTTACCTTGACCCAGTTTGGTAGATAAAATAGAAAAGTTTCCATGTATACTGTACCAAATGGTATGGAGAGGCATGCATCCCTGAGACGTCAAAAGTTTGCATCATATGTCAACCAGGCGCAGGTGGTGTTTGCAAGTTTCTGGAAAATTGTCAAGTTTAGAGGCTTGAGTCGGGTATTTAGTAGTGTAAACGTCCGCGTTAATCTGAAAAGCTTTGTTTCATTGGTTGATGTTGTGTAATTGTTTATGATTGGCTTTGTGGAATGAGGTTTGAAGAGGGCAGATTCTAGGGATACACATGCTAGTGGTTTCTGGTAATATGTATGCTTATGACCCCAACCCCGCTGGCAACGCAGGGAAGTCTAGTGCGGTTGGGACCTTGCCTCGCGGTAAGTGACGCCCCAGGAATCCCCTTGCTTCTTTGAGGTTCGGCCAATACCCTCTTGATGAATTCATCACTGAGGATGTGATGGCCTTACCTCCTGATTCTCCGATAAACCCAGGTTTCCCCCTTTTTCTCGCCATTACTAACTGGCCTTCCACCATCCTTACTACCCTGCCATGATCTGAGGGCCACATGGTTCCCAGCTCAATTACCAGGTACAGCCCAGACTCCCAGTGTGTTCCATGGTGCAGACAATACTGTGAAAGATGACAGCTTATGTTGTTACTTTTAATCAACAATTTTTGGGGCTGTACAGTAGTTGGAGTGTTATCTGGAACTTTGGTAGTGACATTCCTTGTCTTTCCATGTCATCTGTGATGGCATCGCCCAAAAGGAGATATATTGTAAGAAAAGAAAAATCAGTTATGAATACTCAATAATGTCTACAAAAGTAATATACCTATCCAAATTTTCCTCTTGAGACACATACAAGCGATGATGACGCTAAGTGCAACCAGACATAATCCAAGAGTTGTTGCAACCCATATCATAGTGGACGATTTCTTTGCATCTTCCTTGGCTATTACGTAAATTACTCTGTGTTAATGTGTACATATGGAGCACCTTGTACAACATGATTTAATACAAAACAAATGGTATTATGAAATGCAAAAAATTGATTTATCTTGTATTTGGAGTATAAACATACCGGTACATATAACACACTATCCATTTTGAATGTTCCTGTGTCCTGTTGGCTACTATCCAACATCAGCAACTTGCCCATAGTCTTCACCATTCTCAACAGCACCACTGCCACCTCATGGCCGAGCAGCCTTCCTGCTGCTACTATCCAACATCAGCAACTTGCCCATAGTCTTCACCATTCTCAACAGCACCACTGCCACCTCATGGCCGAGCAGCCTTCCTGCTGCTACTATCCAATGTCAGCAACTCGCCCATAGTCTTCACCATTTTCAACCTCACCACTGCCACCTCATGACTGAGCAGCCTTCCTGCTGCTAATATCCAACGTCAGCAACTCGCCCATAGTCTTCACCATTCTCAACAGCACCACTGCCACCTCATGGCTGAGCAGCCTTCCTGCTTTGACAAAAATTTCTTCAATGTTCCAGTTTAATTTCCTAATTTTCTGGATTTTAAATTTGGGACAAATGACACCCTTGGTATTCCACAAAGTCTTGGATGTTGGGCCACTGACACCAGACTGTCTCTTGGTTTTAGCCCTTTGCAATAATGTAAGCTTTCAGGGCTCTTCCCATCATGAAGTGGAAGAACAGATGTTGCGACTATTTTGACAGATTTTTGATGATGTGGTATCCGATCATCTAGTCAGAATTGAACTTCTCTTCCGGCATAGTCTTCTGTTTGAGATGACATGGGGTTGTAGCTTTGCCCTGGCCTGCATGATTGCTAGTACCATGGTGTAGCTGTCCTTCATGTCCTGTTGTCTTTATTCACATTGAAGACTTTTTCTTCTTTTGTTTGACTGTCATGTGCACAGGCAGGTCGAAATCTGTCAAAAATAAAAATTTATTCTTAGTTACAAGTGTAAAAGGATAATACCACATATATAGTATTTTGAGTAAATTTGCTGATAATTAAGAATGAATATTTGACAGTGCTGGTGCAATGTTCTTAAAAATGTATTAATAAATTTTACAAATATGATATTTATGTTGTCCATGTACACATTATCAACAAACAAGAAAAAGCAAACAATTCAAGTCATGGGCATGTGCTTGTACCTCAACATAAATACATTACTCTTTTTGTTTCTTTGATGCTTTATCAGGCAAAACAAATTGTATAGTATTTAACAACCAATTATACATGTTTTAGCAGAGAAAGATGTTTATTTTTGTTTTAAAAATACTATTCTGCTTGCTGATGCCAATGTTACTTTGAAGAGAGTGACATTGCCATTAATGGAAGATTACCTCATATATTGGACCAAATATCTAAGTTACTTTGGAGAAAGTAACTTGTATATTTATTCTGATGGATTGTGTTAACATTATAATGTCTTTGAAATGTTGTAAGATAATTTATGAGAATGGTTATTTCAGGATTTTAACATTCCTTGGTGAATTAAGAGCATGAAATATTGATGCTTTAACATTAATGAGCTGTCTGTTTTTACACAGGAGCTATTGTAATGCACACAGTTTCAGCTGTACACATTAAACATGCATGCCACATATCAAGTTGCTATCTTCAATATTGCAAAAGTTATTGCCAATGTTAAAGTTTTCAGACGGACGGACGGACTGACAGACAGTTCAAAGGCTATATGCCACCCTACCTGGGGGCATACAAATGTATAGTCTGTACAAATTACGTGTATATTTTCTGTAAGAAGCTTGAATTTCTTCATTTCTATTCGTTTTTAATCCATTGTGTCAAAAAATGAAAAAAAAATTCAGGCATAATTATATGGGTTAATGTCAATGACTTTGATCAACTTGGAACCAATCACAACCTGTGATGACCTGCAAGACTCTGTTAGAGTAAGCTGTTGTAGCATTGTGAAGGCTAATTTGGTACAAGATGTGTAGCAGTGTTTCGAGCAGAGAGCACAGCGTCATTGCTTTGATTGGGTAACATAATGATCCTTTTTAACCAACGGCAAGGTGTCGAGAACCTGTCTGTTAAGTGCAGTAGAGCGGCTTTTAGTTCTACCTCTATTTGCCTGTTGCTGTCCACATGCAAGGAACACCTTGACAATAGCACTACGGATTCCAAGAAGGTCTAGTGGTTGTTCTCGTCCAGCTGGTGTTGCTCTGTACAAGTGCCAAGTTTGCTGAAACGCTAAATCCAGACAGTACGCAAATACTGGCCACCACCATTTCTTTGATCGGATTTCAACCTGGTATATCCCTACGTTCTGGTCCATACGGTCGACTCCTCCCATGGTCCTGTTAAAGTGGGTAATTTCAAAAGGTTGGTTTATCCGAATCCTTTGTCTTTCTGCCCTGGACCATTTTGATTTGAACCACACTTCAATCAATAATGCCCAAAGTGTTGCTCTAGGTGGTCCTGATTGAAGCGATTTATTAAAACATACTTGGCACCTTCACAAAAGCAATGACAGAATTTCCCAACATAACAAAGTGGAACCTGATTTAAATTGTTATTATTACTAACACACATTAATATGCTACTTTGATTAAAAGTTTGTATTTTCAGTAAAACCGGCAAACATGTAGTAAGCTTAAATGGTATGGCAACTTAATAAATTATTCAGATTTAAATTGTATTATATGAATGCGCTAAATGATACATATATGTTCAATTAACCAAAGAAAGTCGTAAACAAAATGAGAATTTAATAAAAACACAACGACAAATATTCTTGCGTTATTTTAAGACTGCCCATCAAAGTGCTATAGCCCCTTTGCATTTGGTATGTAATTATTTTATTTAAAAGAATGGTGCAGTGGTTAAGAATTTAACTGTAGAAGATTCCCAATGCAACCAAATTATTTTTTTCTTTAATCAAGTCAGTCTGGTTTATAGAACCCATGTTCATACTGATGCAAGTAACTGGCCACTGCCCAACTAGAATCGGAGATGGTGGAAGGCAACTGGCTGTACAACTAATGTGATCTATTCATACACAAACAATATATTGTTGATGGACAGTGTTGGACAGTGAAACATATCTTGCTTGTTCAGCATGCATTTAATACTTCAAGCAAGTTTGCTAAAAGTTAATACTAAAAGAAACACGAGTCATTAAAAACTTAACTTTATTGCATCAACCATTCAGCAGGAATAAAATATATAAAAAAAAGCATGGCAATTTTTTCATCTGAGCATTCAAATTTTGATCCACAATCCCATATTATCCTAAAAAAAACCAACAGTTTACTATTGATCCGTTTCGAGGTCAGTACAAAAAGACAAGATGCAATGAAATAAAAGCCCTCCTCTTAAAATTGCCTTTTTACATATGAACTGTACTTTCACTAACAAACCATAATTTTAATATATACATACTGATGAAAGATAAGCTCTTAATTCCCCATAATGTAAGTTCATCTTTTTCTAAAATAACTAGATACTTTACAATGACACAATGACCAAACATGTACAACTCAACATACAAATTATCCAACAAAATATATGTGAATGAAACAATACTTTTTATTGAACAATAGGAGGAGTTTAAGATTGCAATGTATTACAGTCACCATGATAAACAAAGAAAATAGTACAATCAATAAGCCAAAGAGGCACTTATTTTACAGTGCTCCAGCTAGTCCTTAATGGAAGGGCACCCCACCCTGCCCTTTTATAAAAAGAAAGACATATTATAATTTATAAATCTCTCAGTAAATTGTTATATATTTATTCCTCATTGTAGACATTTTATCTGCATGGTTTAATAATAATCAAAATAATATATTCTTACAATGATAAATTATTTAAAAATTAATATGCAACAGGGAGCCTTCCAGATACGATGGCGCGCTCGAAATTCCCCTTTTGACAAAATAGCTCCACCTGATCTTTTCAAATCCTAGCTGGAGCACTGTTTAAACTTATTTACAGAACAGTAACAGTATCTTATTGCCATTACAAATGACTATTTCATAAGTGACTGAAAGCACCCATTCAACTCAGAGCAGATTTTGTAAAAAAAAGGAAATGTTGTAATAAATCATACCTTTTTACACACAAAAAATATAAATAAAAGAAACACATGTAACACATATTTACACTTGCTGTTTGCAGCAGTTATGGAACACTCTCGACTGTCCTGCTTATAAACACACCACCAGCTAATATTATAATTATTCTAAAAGTTCAACTTCTATTTGAGGTCAGAGCCTCAACAAGTCGCTCCAGAAGACGATTTTTTTGCTCCGCCAAAGCAGTCATACGATCGTTATGGGCATCCAAGCGGTCTAGTCTCTGGGAATGTTCTAACATATAGCCCCGGAACCATTCTGGAGGGTCTTGGCTCCCACTTCTTTTTTTTTTCTGATAAGAAGGGTAGCAGCAAGATCATCAGTCCTCTCTGTAGTAGGGGTGGTTGCCCTTCCTGCTGGCTGGTCAATTGGTGGGGGAGTTGGTGCTTTATGAAGCGTGGGTCTAGTTAGTAACTGGGCTGAATAGGATTAGGAAGTCAAATCATTGCCGGCTAAGTTTTATTCCTTGGTACATACCCTTTTCATCCACAGCAAGTCTGTATGTCTCCTCATCAACATGGAAGGAAACCTTTTTTCCATTAGGCAACTGCAGAGTGAGCTTCTTCAATGAACTAAACATAAAAACACAACATTCTGTTAGAAGTTAAAAAAGTATAAAATATAATTTGTTTCGCAGTCAGAGTGAATTGAAAAGTGTTCTAAACCTGCTTTATATTATAAATAAAGAATGTGTATTTAAGCAACATAATAACGTATCATTTGGGTATGATGTATCTGTTTCATAAACTTAATAAAGACTAGAGGCAGAACGCCTGTAAAGATACAAACAACATCAAATAAATAAGTTGCTTTTAATCAAATCAACATATTTTTGTTTTAATTATACGCACAAACGTAAAATACAGAAATAATGTACAATTTCACCAATGTTGCATTCAGAATTTTGCATAATATTGAAAATATCAAAATAAACAACAAATTTCTACAACCTGACCGCCATCTTTGTTCGCTATGAAAACGACCGCTAAAATGCGTTCGTTTTTGTTGCGGAACGATCTCGCCGAACGGTCCGTTCAGTTACGGAAACGCGCGAACTGTTCCGAACGTTCGTAAAACGTTTCGCTTACTGAATGCACTATAGCTCTAAAGGGTCCTGATTGAAGCGATTCATTGAAACATACTCGGCACCTTCATCCAACAAAAATTACACACAACTACTTATAGCGTTTATAGATAATTTCAGACCTTCTAATGTCTGATAACTTAGAAGCATATTTGCTCTTAGGGTCTTTGTGAATGGTCCACGTCTGTTGTTTACTTGTTGCCCCCAATCATACAAATAATTCATTACTTCCACTGTCAAGAAATCAAGAAATCAAGTCTGGGGTCATCCCGATCCCGGTATTGGGTTTCTAGAGGTCCGCCCTTCTCAAACACTTCTTTCATTTAAACAGTCAAAAAACTTATCACAAATGTTTTCAAGAAAAGAACAGTTTCATCAGTCTCAGGATCATAAAGGTCCTGCATGGCATTTGCAACTGAGGAGCATAGAACCTGCCCTGCCAAATGTACCTTCATGTAGCTGAATGAGTGGAGGTAAACATGTTCCCTTGTCAATCTTGGGCATGCATTGTATAAACTAGTTTCACAGTGCTCTTCAAATAGACAAACCACATGCATCCAAGAGATGTTTTTTCCATTGCTGCAAGTTTTTTAAATTTAAGAAAGAAGAAAAATAAACATTGGGCAGGCAAGGTACCCTGGACCAATATGCTGATGATTGGTAGTCTGTAGTGTTCGGCCCTTCAATTCTGTATTTTCTGTATTCATATATCTTGGAAGCATAAGAATTTTGTTTTTAATTTTCTCTGTTGCAAATGGCGACTGGAAACATGACTATGAATAACCTTCATAAATAGTCACTTTATTTTCTTGAATGTTGACCCAAATAAGAATTTTATGATGTATCTGTTTTTAAAATTTTGCCATAGCAAACCCCCTTGCCATCACAAATACTTTCTTTTCACACAACTTTTTTTTTCTGTAACAATTTCTAACATTAGGTTAAGCTTCTGCTTATTTAGAGTACCAGAGCTAGAGTATCTTTGATTTAAGATGTGGACGATGTATCCAGTAATGTAAAACATAACTTTTTGTCCCAAGTCAGTAGTGTTGTGCTGTCCCTTTTGCATTTTGTGAAGAGATTGACATTTTATCAGAAGGCATTTTGTCATTATCAACAGCGAAACTTGCACAAAGTTATTGATTTAATCAAGATGAGTGTCCTTTTCGGTCATGTCTTCTTCTAGTCTTATAGCTGCTGTATTTGTTATCTAAGTTTTAAACTGTGGATTTTTGTCAAAGGCATTTCTTTATTGTCAGACAAAACAATGTTGCAGGGAAAGTCAGTCAGGTGGCTATAACAACTCTTACTTGTTCATTCAAGAATATATCATTTTCACAACAATCTGATATTTCACTAATTACCTGCAACACAGGAGACTTCTGTGCAGGACTTTTTACAATAGACCTGGAGCTGACTGAAGATGTACTGGGAATGGTACTAATAGGTCTTTTTCGCTGACCAGACGGTTTCAGTGGTTGATGCTCTGTGGATGGTGGTGTCTGAAGTGGACAGGGAAGGGAATTCAGGGGCTGTGACGCCCATCTGCTGAAGAAATAACCTCAACAGGAGACTTCTGTTGATATGTGTGTTGACCTGTTGGGTGACATTGATCAGTTGCTTAAGAGTCATCTTTCGACTTTGAGACGGGGCGGCAACGGCATTGAGTGATGAGTGACTTGTGGGTCTTTTGGTCGCATGTGTTGTTTGTAGAGGTCAGCAGCCCTGATGAGGTTTGCCGGTTTCGGTAGGTTGACGTTGTCTTCCGTTCTTTGAGAACGACTTCCACTTGCTTTCTGTCGGTTGGAACACTTTTTTTTTTTACCTGTCCTTAACCTCTGCAAGAGCCTTCACCTTCTTCCCAATCCCATGGCTTATGGGATAATTGTGACCGCAAATGACGCAGTGAACATGTTGCCAAATTGCTTGACATTGGCATTGCACTTTGCTGTCTTGCTATGGATGCTGCATGTCCAGTAGGTCCTGGTACCATTGATATGCTGAAATAATTTGAGAAATTATTATATTTTTTATTATTATTTTATTATTATTTTTATTATTATTTTTAATTATTATTATTTTGAACTATTATTAATAATATTAACATCATTATTATTTATAATGTACATACCCTAGCAGTGTATGTATATCCATCACTGCTTATCAGCTTTTTGCCGCCTCGCTTAGTTCCCCAACTTATTACTTCATAAGTAACGGGTCTGTCGTTTTTTGTTTGCTCAAATGAATCATAATAGTCCTTGTTAAGCCCCATTTCAACACAGGTTCGAACGTGCAACTCAGTACTTAGAACTTTATTTCCACTTAGTGCCACTGAACGCGTTGAACAAACAATTACCATCACCCTTGGTCATGATAGGTTGCTTAGTGTCCTTATCTAGATTGTTTGCAGACAGGTACAATTTCGTTATGTAGTCTGCATGAAGTCTGATCAATGACAAAAACATGTTGTTGAGGAGGCAACAGTTCGTTCTCCCCGATTGCAACCATCAGCAACTGATCAAATAAATTTATAACTAGAATTTAAAACATTCAAAATTATGCAAGTGAATAGTTGTGATATATTGCATAGTGTTAATTTTAATGTAATCTTAGGTACATTATGGTATTTTTATTGGAAGATTCTACATTAGTTATTAATAGCACATTGAACTACGTGTTACAATTCAACACCTAATTACTGGTGATTTTAGTATTATTGTATAACTATTATTTTAAGTCAACTGTTATCAAAAAAGAAAGTAACATGAGTTATTTATTATCTATTTTTATATTCTTGAACGTTCAATGTCATCATTGTCGTCGATATTCACAGATCCTCCCTTGTCAGAGACCTGGCTACGTCTTGATTGATCGATGCCTCCCGTTTTCACCTGGCCTCTGCTTGTTTATTGCTGGTCATCTCTGCCCTCTCCTGGGGTATAGGATGTCTGGGTTTGGTCACCAGACCAGGTACTCTGTAGAAGGGATTTACGATTCTCTTCTCTTCACACAGATGTCCTTGATGACCCCTGGTTCGGGTAAACTGGCATTTCCGCTGTGCCTCATTCCGTGTCTTGCACATATACCACATGCAATACACATATAGTTTGCATAAAACGGCACATGGTATTTTTCCCAATGTTTTTGATATTTTTGAAGTGGTCACATTGATACTACTGGGAGCAGTGGTCTAATGGTAGGACGCTGGCTTGGGGATCGAGAGGTCCCGGGTTCGAATCCCGCCCTGACCGCTGAAATTTCCTTGAGCAAGAAATTTATCCCACAGCTGTTCCTCTCTACCCAGGTGTATAAATGGGTACCCGTGAGGGAAATGAGTCAATGTGCCGTGGCTGCCTTGTGCGCCATATGTAAACGGACGACTTAAATCCCAGTGATCGGGGGGTAAATGTCAAAGTCGATTGAATCATAGTGAGTAATCTAGACTATAAAAGCATGCCTTTACCTTTACTACATTTATAATTACCCCTTATATGTCTGAATGAGTCATTGTCAACAGGGAAATTAACATATTCTCTGTGTAACCCTCTTAGTGACTGTATAAACTCCTGGAACTCCCCACCTTCAGAAGCTGTTTCTGTTTCTTCATGGTCAAGTTTTAGAATGGTGGTTAAGAACATTGCTTCCGGAATCCGGACAGACTTTCTGCAGGGACTGCAAATTCGAAATATCAGGCAGTTGGTCCCTTCACTGAAGGCACTGGTTTACTCCTATTTTCATTCATCAGTGGTTGTAGATCAGTAGCAGTCATTGGTTGAAGCTGAAACAATAATTATACAGCTTTAGAAATGTCATCTGGCCTTTAGCAATAATAATTTATATACTTCATAACAATAGGGCCAACATTTTTTAGAAAAATAGGGTCGGGGTCGAAATAAAAATAAAAATATCAGAAAGTCGACAAAACAAAAATAAAAATAAAAAAGTTTAAAATTGTCGATTTTTTTCTAATTTTTATAAACCAACTTTTTACGTTACTTATGTACTATATATCTTATTTATGAAAACAGTCACGAGAAGCAATATAATTAGTGTTATTTATGCCTTTCAAGAACATTTCTTTTTAATCTTTATTCTTGTGGAATGTCTTCATTGTCTGCTATTGAATACAAATTTGTACATTAAAACATTATTAAAAGAAAATGTAATCTAGCACTTTTTTTATTGTTCAATGTCCTGCTTCAAAAACCTGTCTTGAGTAGAAATCCATGTTGAATACTAGTAATAGTCATTTAAAAAGAGTCCAACACAAGACAACTTTAAACTGTCAACTTGAAAAGAACCTAAAATGTCATTTACATAAACGCAACAGTAGAACACCATAATTATGTATGTTTCTGACTAGACTGTATTATTCCGAGGAACGCTTAACACAGGGTTCGCACAGGGCTTGAAAAGTGCTTGAAAATGAGTCCTTGGCTTGAAAAGCCCTTGAACAAAGGTTGGCCTTGAAAAAGTGCTTGAAAAGTGCTTATTTCATGTAAAAAAAGCCTTGAAAATGTCTATTTCTGCTCAAAATTACTTTTATCATCGCTTTAATTATTAACTTAAATCGTTCTTAAGGGAAATATTATGAAAATTTATCATAAATTCCTTCGCGCAAAAAGTTGAGTACGAAATATAAGCTTCGTACACTATTGAGTACGAAATGTTATGTGTACACGTCACAGATTATGTGTACTACGTCAGAGGTTATTCGTTGTGATCAATTTTCGCGAGTGAAAAGGCAGCGATGGGGAAATGCCGTTTCAAACCAGGGTGGTTAACTGAATATTTCTGGGTACAGAAAACAAATGACATTCGAAAAGCACATTGTCGAGAATGTATGAAGACCATTGATGTCGGGGGGATGGGGGAAAGCGCTTTGAAAAGCCACAAGAAAACATGAAATTGAGAATCAATGTGTTTGTTTGTAATAACTTTAAAAAGTAAATACATATGTGAGACTCATTGAGTTAAGGATTGATAACATGTATTTGTATGCAATTAAATAACATGTATGAGTTAATATGGAATAAGTTTAATGAGTTTGAGCAATTAAATGACATTTACTGTGTTAATCTGGTTTGAAAATGCATTTTTTTAAAGGAAACTAACGTACTGTTCTTGGCCTTGAAAATGAAAATTTGGCCTTAAAAAGTCCTTGAAAATTGCTTGAATTTAGGTTTGCGATTTCTGTTTGAACCATGTAACAGTATAACACCATTTTAGTGTTTTTCCCAGAAGGGCAAAGAGGCATGGCGTATTACTTTCAAAAAGGGCATTTTATCGTGCAGTTAATGCAAAAAAGAGCAAAAAACGTTCTGTGGATACATGGAGAAACATTTAATCGCATTAGAGGCAGTTGTGAGAAAAACATAAAAAAATATATTTAACTAACTATTTAATATTAACATATTTATCTTGCTATGTCTTTCATTAACGTTCCATGCTGTTTCAGTAAACTGTAGATCATGACAAACATAATAAAGCAATATATGCATATGAATCTGATTATAAACAGATCCAATAACATATAAATGAAACCATGTTTGCCGTATGCCTTTTCCTAACGATAATCCTGTCAGATGTTTTAACTTTGCAAGTAAACTGAATGCAAACACTCGTTTCCGTAACATATATCCACTTAGTAGATAACTAAAAAAGATGTTGTTGGTATCGAAAACGTTTTTTGCATCATTCGTTATCGCATGCATTAATTTGCATTTCTAAATGAATGATCTCCATTTTTAGTGAGGCGGTTTTCAGAGAAAACCCGAGCTATTGTCATAGCCAGCTCGTCCGCCGTCCGCCGTAGGCGTCGTGCTAAAACCTTAACATTGGCTCTAAAATCAAAGTGCTTCCACCTACAACTTTGAAACTTCATATGTAGATGCACCTTGATGAGTTCTACACGCCACACCCATTTTTGGGGTTTCTAGGTCAAAGGTCAAGGTCACTGTGACCTCTAATATCAAACTTTAACATAGGCTCTAAAATCAAAGTGCTTCCACCTACAACTTTGAAACTTCATATGTAGATGCAATTTGATAAGTTCTACACGCCACACCCATTTTTGGGTCACTAGGTCAAAGGTCAAGGTCACTGTGACCTCATCTATAAAACTTTAACAAAAACCTTAAAATTGCCTCTAAAATCAAAGTTCTTCCACCTACAACTTTGAAACTTCATATGTAAATGCACCTTGATGAGTTCTACACGCCACACCCATTTAGGGTCACTAGGTCAAAGGTCAAGGTCACTGTGACCTCTAAAAAAAAAAAAAAAAATTTCTGACAAGCTTTCGAAATTTCTGACAAGCTTTCGCAGCCGAGCGTGGCACCAGTTAGGCAGTGCTCTTGTTATTTGATCGTTATTTTCCATTTTTGCCGAGAGTCACAATTTATTTTCTGTATTGTCCGCCATCTTGTTAAAATGATGTAACCGACAGGTGCGTATCTCTACGTAAAATTGTATAATATGTCTATCTAATATGCGATTCGCATTTAATTTAATATTCTTAATGTTTGACTTGACCATGTAATTATTGACAATTTCTATTTTGAAATAATGCCGCGGACGCTGTTCATTAGTATTATTGTCAACCCAAACTTTCAAGCACGCCATTTTGCATGCGAAATGAAGCTTTTACTTAAACACGAATACGATTGGTTTATTCTATTTTAAAGAGCCAATGAAATTTACCGATAGTAAAAATACGGATGCAATCAAATGCTTGCAAATATAAATTTTGATAGTTGTCGTCGACAGTATTATTTTTTCATGCGGGACTTTAACACTGTCGGCGGAATTTATGAAAATAAAATTGCAGATAGATACTTTTATTTTTATTTTATTTTGACATAAAATACGGTCGGCGGTCCCGTAAATCAATTTATTAAAAAATGTTCGCCAAGATTATAAATAATGATTAGCAGTGCATGATATACACAATAATTTGTCTGTGACTGATATTATCATCTGTGGCTCATAACATACAATAATGCATTTTAAGCTCATAATATACATAATAATGATTAATGAATCAGTTGGCAAGAGCCTATAAACATTTTGTTGGCAGTCATTTATATTTATAAACAAAAAGGGTGGCTCTAGACAAATATGACAAATTTTGGTTTAAGGCAAATACATCTATTAAAAAAAGTACATTCAACATTGTTTAACAGCTAAAATGAGAAGAATAACAACCTTGAAAGAAACAATTATTGCATAGATTTTAAGTCAGAATACATTTACCCTGAAAGATTCCCTGCCATCCTATTCCCAGTTGACGCCCGACAGTGAAGTATTAAAACATGACGTTCTTTCAAGAAGCCTTTCACACATCGCAGTAGAATTGCTTACCCCAACCGTTCTGAATATTGTACAGAGTGGTCAAGACCCACTTCCACAAACTCCACTACTTCTGGCCTACCAAGTAATCTGGCGAACTCCTTTATGTCAGAGTCTGTGTATCTGGAGGCTCATTTAGGTTGTAGACCAATGTTGGGAAAACACAGCAAAGAGGATAGAGTTTTTCAGTAGGGAATCATCAGGGTAGGAATTGGTGACCAAAGCTTTTAATTTACCTCGACTTATATTAAAGGGGAGTGGTCCCTGAGATGGGTCCATATATCGCCGTCTAGGGTCACCTCCACCTTCGCAGACCATCTGTCCAATCTATACACAGCCACTTGCCACCTGGACTCCTGTTCCGCCGCTGTAAGGAAGTAGGTTTCTCTGAAGAATTCCTGCTAATTTTAACGTTAGAGCTGCAACAACTGCCTCAAAATAAACATTTCTGTTAAAATGTTTTGCATACCTAGATATCTTGGGCATTTGTGTGTTTGTAAGATATATATTTTGGTTGGTTCAACAGTGTTTTAAAAACTGTTGAAAGTGGATTCAATTAACATTTGTATGAAATATTTAGCAAGAAACTGCCTATTTTCTGACAAACTATGTCAATATTTCAATAAAACACACAAAAAAGAATAGCAAATTAGGAACTCAATATTAATAAACTTTTTACTAGAAGATTGTGTTGACTACACAATAATATAATAAATAAATAAATAATAATAAGGCTGGCGACTTGAGTAGTTACCTCCTTCTAAATCAACGTTATGTTTGCGTTTGACATGTTACATTAGATTAGTGGTTGAGCCGGACTTTAGGTACGCCACGTCCGTGAAGCACAGTTTACACGTAGCTTTATCGAGAGGGCTACCATCCCGAAACCCAAAAATATGGTGCACTTTTGATTTTAGCTTCTTAGAAGCATCTGATAATATCAATTTGTCGGCCACAACTTTTTCAGCCATTTTGACGCTTTATCCGATAGTAGACCGTAATGCGCTTATTGATTGGATGACTAAAGTAATAAGTAACCAATTGCGTGCATCGTAATTAAAGGTAAAGATAAAACCTATACCTTCCCGTATCAATATAGTACAGCGCGCTTTACGTATCTATGTCTATGTGTTAAAGAATTGAATCGAATTTGGTAGGGTTGGTATCATAATCGAATCGACGCATTAAAAACCGATTTTCAATGAATTGGATCAAATCCTTGAAGCTCTATTTGACGTGAGAAGGGCCCACAACCGGCCCAAAACACTCCAATTTAACAAATTAAGAAAAGTCTTTGCCCCCTCCCCCGATAATCTGGAAATGGCCTGAACAGCCCCTACCTGAGATGTATTTTCCCCACCCTCCTGAGGTATGTAACCCATATTGAAACAAAATCTCACGAAATTTCCCAGAGAAGTTCCCTCCCGGACCCCCAGAGCCATTAAGAAGGCCAATCTCATATGGGTCAGGGACTCGCTTAATGGAACCCTTAGATCCATGACTTGCGGGACATGAGATCTTGTAATATGCCTTAAATGGAAAGGTAGGTCTCCCAGAAGCCCCGAAGCAGATAGCACGAATCCCCCCTATGCCTTTTAATTGGAAAATCCCCCTCATTCCTCCTGACTGTACTCTTCTTCCACGCTTCGGACCGTCTCCAACGGCGTGGATTGAAAGGTCCTCTCTCAAGCCGCCTACCATACCAAGGCCTACCATAACCGCCACTGCTAGAATATTGAGCAGGTTTATGATAAACCTTACTTTTGCCAGCGACTGGGTAGTCACTTTTTTGCGTAGAATTCTCAACTTAACTATTGAGAACACTGTCAACCGACTTTTTATCGGCATCTCTGTGCATGGTATCAATTACCTGCACATCTGGTATGCATGTAGTCAGTATTTTACCGGACCGCTCAGCTATAATGCGTTGGGCTGCCGAGGCCCACACCTTTTCCCTATCCTCCATTTGCTCTGCCCAGCTTCTACTGGGTCGAGAACCCTCACCTTCTGGCTTCAACTCCTCAACTGCCATAAGATCCGAATCCATCCTGAAATTATTATGGTAAACCAAATGATAAAACACATTGTATGGGTACTAGAAAGGTTTTCTTAGCATTTGGGACAACGGTATTTCTGAATGTCCAAAGCGTCAGTGGCCATAACATTTACAAACAACCCATGGTACCACTCATCACAATGATCACACTGAATCATGAATCTGCCTTGCAAAGGTTTCCTACCAAGACAGTATAGTTGCCCATATGCTGTTTCGCCACGGTCCGCTTCGAGCTGGTCTCTCTCTTTTGTCAGCCAAGCTGGCTTAGTTCTATTCCGACATGGTTTCAAACGGTCATGGTTCATGACAAGGACTGCATTTTTTAGTTTTATTTGAAAGTAATTTGATAGTTTTTAGCATTCTTTGCCTGTTCTGCAGAACATTGAATTTTGACAGTCTGGCAGTGTCTCACTAAAGAATCATAGTCCTTATCAAACCACTTGGCATCTCTCAGTGCAGACAGATCCTGTGGGTAGTCTTTTGTTAATGTCTTGGGGATATACTGGTCAGCACAGGGCTCAAATGTTGAAAGCAAAACTGGCTGACTGTCTAATTTGCTTAGTCCTTCATAGAATTGCAAAAACTCTCCTTTTGTTGCCTCTGGGACAGTTCCTTTACTTGTAGGAGTTGGTGTCTGTACAACTTGGCTAAAACATGCAGACCATTTTTGTTGTTTGTTTCATTTGCAGGCTTTTTATTACATGGCAATTTTGAGAAGTACTTTTCTATCAATTCAGAAAAAACACCGCGGGCGAAGAAATTCTTAGATTTTTCACAAATTTGACTCCACACATCCTCATCAAATTCAATTTGCTCATGTTGAACATTCTTTTCGGCCCATAAGAAGAAACAGAAGTCATTCTGCGTCACACCTAGCTGGGTCTGAATCTGATAGTAATATTGATGTTTTTTTCAGCGTAAGTTCTCCATCACACAGTGTTAGAAAGGTACAGGATTTTTCAGAGATAGAATCCTCTTGAGTATAAGGCTTGAACGGGCATTTTATCTCCACACATGCTGTCCCACAACAGTCACATGACCAAATGCCATCTGGCCAAGCTCCAAGGAAGGGCAGTTCTTCGCTGATGACGAGTCCACTATCAGAGGCATTAAGGCATTCTCATGATCCATTTGAAGCATGTCAAACAACATTTTTCTTGCTTGTTTTTCATTTTCACCTCCCCATATCAAAGCTGGAATGCCCTTTGTTTTGGCACTATTTAAGTCTGGATAGGAAATTTTCTTTACTAGAGATCCAGACGGCTCACTTGCACTTGTGCTTACTGCTTTTACATTGGAAGCTGTAATGCGTCCAGCACGAAAGCGGTACCACAAGGCTGAATCTGACTGCCCTCTGGTCTCAAACTTAGCATTCTTTGCCTGTTCTGCAGAATATGAATTTTGACGGTCTCTAGTAAGTTGGCTTTTCAGTAACAGTTTTAGAGTCTCTGATTAGGGCCAATGTTGACACTGAAATCAGCAGTGCTGCTACAGGTGTACAGGCCTCTCCGAGTCCAGCCATGCAGTCGCAATGTGCGCCGACAATGGCTCCATCTGACCGCGTGATCGTCCATGGGTACAGTGGTTTTTCTCTCATTCTCTTGGAATGCAGGACCTGAAAACAGAAACATGTAAACAGGTTGAATTTATTTATCAAAAAGATGATGCATATAAATAAAGATAACAACCCAAATCCCCTTCACAGATTGAATCTTCAAAGCACGTCGCTTCAGGACACTGTTCAGGTTAGTATGCAAGAAACTTCGTTCGCTTGACAATAGCAATTGGTCTAAAGCCAGTGTTTTTGTGCAATTATCATGTGTGCAGGCTTTTATCTTGCAAAATTTGCTGGAAATTGATGCTGCCAGGACAAAATTCTTTGAAGTATTGTGTTCAATAAGAGGAGCAAAACTCTGCTTTGCTTTTTTTGCACCACCTTGTGGTCTGCTTGAAAAGGATGTGTCATTCTGAACGTCAGCAGAGTTGTCTTTTCCTGACAGTGTTAGAATACGACTGACATAATGCTGCTTTTTACACATTTCGTCTCCGTTGACTGTTGTTGCCTTGTGAGACATCAAGTTTATTTTCTTTTTTCATAAGTGAGTCAATTGGAGACTTGATGTTCACGGGTAAGGGAACACAAGTGTAAGGGTCTCCTTTTTACCTTGAATTTACGGTAATATTCTGCCTGTCAATGCTTGTTGCTATAAGATTTGGTCCTCTCAGTTGTAATTCTCTTGCTATCTGTCTTTGTAGCGCTTTTGTAGCTGTAGCTGTCAGTGCTAAAACAAAAGCATCAGGGAACAAGGCTTTCAGCTTCCTTAATTCCAGGAATGTCGTTCTATAACTTGGTCCCTATTTGACTACACAATGCGCCTCATCCATTACAATATGAGATACAGAGCTCTGCCAGTGTTTGCTTCGAAATAGTCTGAACACTGAATTGTTAATAAACTGTTCTGGATGTCCGATCACATATGTATAACCGCAGGTTTTCAGTCTCATTATTTCAATAGAAGGATCCATATTTGTATCATCTTATTGAGAAATTGTCAAACGTTATTTTCCTACGAAGATCATTTCAACTACTGGCACATAAGAATGAAAAACCTATCGGGAAAAATCATTGCTTTTATCAAGTTCTTTTAATGCACACATAACATGAAAAATCAAAATTCTCTAGCGATATATCTTATGGAACAGAAACACAACTTTTATGAAACCATCTTATGCAGTTATCATATTGAACCATATCATCAACGCAATCAGGCAAATTACAAATACAATAATTTTTAATAAAAATAGTTGTACAATTTTTTTATCGTCGTACGCTGATTGTTTTATTTGTTAATGGGAATTTAGCCATTTGTTCAATGTATACAATTAATTAGGTGTTGGCGCAGTTGTTTCATATCGAATATGAGGTCTAAACAAAGCTCTTTACGAAAACAAAATGCAGTAATAAATGCTAATAACCCACAGTCGGTATTATTATTTTGATGCATAACCTCGGGGATTTCTATACAAATTTGTTTCTCATGCCGTCAATAAATATATATGATAATTGAATTTTTTAACCGTCTGGAATTTTTTCATTGTCCAAGCGTTCGATACCCAAAGTGTTAAAGAAATAGATTTTTTTGTTTTTTTAGTCGAAACCCGATGATCTCTACGGGTTTGATGAATTTGACAAGCAGTTTTAATGACTGGCTACATATGGACTTTGCTTACCCATCTATTAGAATTTTCCGCCGCGGCAGCTGGAACCTGTTCCGTTAACTGTAAACCGTTTATACTACTAAATTGTCTTTTAAGTAAAATATTTACTGCCTCCATATGATGCGCATTAAACTTATTAGTTTTTAATATATCGTTTTTGTCCTGTTCGTTAAAACCGAGGTGCTTTTTCCAGAAAATAATTTCTTCCACTTCAATGTCGTCTCTACTTGAGTCTAATTCTCGTCAAAGTTGCTTGTGTCCGACCCTATACGTGATTTTCTTTCAATATTGGATTCTACATTACTATTAACTTCTAAAACATCTAAATCATTAGCAGTATTGTCGTATTGCGACTCAATATTAACCGGGTGAGACAGTTGTAATAAATCGTCTCCGATGTTACTTTCGAAGTTGATCAAGTTGTGCCTTGTGTCATGTGTGTCATGAAATGTTATAATTTGTGTTTCTTTTTCGATCTAAGAGAATGACATTTCGCTTCTTCGTGTTTCTTAAGAATGGATTTTGGTGTTGATACCCAAAATAAATTGTTTACTGCTGTATTGGGAATCTCACCGACATTTTCAAAAGTATTGTTTTTAGAAGTTGAGGTTTCGGCCGATGCAAATGAACGATATTTTACCGCGGAATCATGTGCTGGTATTATTTCGTCTTCAATATCGCGATCCTCCTTGCGTACCTGTTTAGTACCACATTTGTTGTTATGTTTTGAACGTGCATTTCACCTAAGTTTACTTAGATTGTATTTCTTTTTTCATTAGGTATTGGCATTCCGATGGCAAGCATAGCAGTGATAATGTGATAACAGCGCGTAGTTGATGGACAAGAGTGTCACAGAATACTTATCATTTTTAGAACCTTTCACTATGAACGCGCCCATTTCTGGTACTAAAACAATACCTATATTCCTGAGTGTATTTAGGGCCAATGAATGTTGAGTAAGACTTTTGTTTGTTATTGATCAGGGACGTCTTTTGCCGTAGAAACTGCATTATTGACAATGTCTTCCGACGTACAAGGAACTGTAGTAGACTGAATTAAAGGAGTTATGTTAGCCCTTACTAAATCTATGATCTTATCTGGTTGACAACATGCTTTAGGCATTACTACTGTGTCGGGATCTTGTTTAGTGTAATGGAATCGCGGTAGTAAGACATATTATTTGATTAAACTCTTCAAATATTTCGTTGTTCCCAACAATAACCTCTAAATCAGGCGTAGTTTTGATATTTAAAATGAAATTATCTTACTGATTGACCAAGAAATGTAAACCATACAACGAATCATGCGATGATTGTGTTTTCTTACGAAAATACGCCTGTATATTTTGAACTTGCCTATTGTTTCTAGGTACTGAAGTACCTTGCAATAATTCAGCGGATTTTAAAGAATTGTTTATTTCCTGTGGGTTTTCGTCTTTTCTAATTTTTATGGATTTAATGAACAATGGTTTAACACGTTTGTGCGGTCTTTTATCACACTTGCGGTTTCAATGAGGCATATTGTCATTTGTGTCATTATTGTCGTAATTCGAAATTAACCTTTAACCGTTATATTTTTCACTAAACCTAAATGCATGTTTTTGAATTTTATCACTAACTTCCCCGTTGTTAACAACCCTAAACGTATGCTTTTGTACAATAAAACCTTCGCTTTCAAATAATTATTTCCCGTAATTTATCCAGGTTTATCCGTCCGCGCGCCAATCTTCTTTGTTATGAGTATTTCCATTATCTGAATATAAATAAGCTATTCCTGGTTTCCATTTAAAAGACACGTCATATGTTATAGTCACTACATTCTTGTTGTAAAATATCAACAGCTTCCGAGTATGTTAAAAATCTAAATGGTCTTTGAAAAAAAGGAACTTCTTTACCACATCAAGTCAACGGTGTTGTAGTGGTTTGTTCTGCTCTAGTAGTCCTCGTCAGTGTTGTGGTTGCTGGTGATCTTCTGGGTGCCGGCGTCGGTGCTGTGGTTCTTTTTTCCCCTCATGTAGTCTGCGTTGTTGTTCTCTTGTTGTCCTCGTTGGTGTTGTGGTAGCTGGAATATTTCAGGTGCCCAGCGGACTCTGATTTCGAAATTCAAGCGCCCCGGTGAGGGACCGTTAAATGGCTGTGGAAAGCACTGATACAAGACAGAAAAGAATGCTCGCACTTAAAAAAAAAACGTACTACAGTCAATCTTGTATTAAGAGACCACTCAAGGGAGTAATCAAAAGCGGTCTCTTAAAAAAATGGTCTTTAAAAAAAAAGGCCATTCTGGAAGAATGCTTACTTTTATAACAAAATGAAAATAAACACAAAACATAAATAATATTTTACTTATAATGTGTTTTATTTTTTCACTTATTACAAATTATCACTTATTATAAATGAATTGTGTGTACGTATTTATTTGCAAAAACAACATAGACAAGGAAATATTTTTCGCATTTTCTTAACTTGACACATTATTTTCCACGTCTTCAAGCACCTTGGCTTTACGCTTAAGAATGTTCTGAATTTGAGTTTTACCGACTCCAAACTCATCAGCGATTTAACGTGCACTTTTACTCTTTGACAATTCCAAAACCCGAATTTTCTCGTTCAACGTTAACACTTTTCGTTTTGACATTTTAATTTCTGCATGTACGCTTAAGGAAATCTGACTCGATTATGATACATAATGAGCTGAAAAAATTAAAACACGTCAATTGAAAACAAAAAACAGACCTGATTGGAAAATTTATTAAGTAAATAACAATGTGATTGGCTAACAAATATCTACTTAAAAAATTAGCATAATTACAAATTGGTAATGTACGGATTTCGACAGATGTTGCCGATTAATAGTTTATTTTCCGCACTTCTCAGGAAATGTTTGTCGCGTACAGTGCATTGTTTCTGCACCTGTTATCTTCACTCGAGAAAAATCGGTGTTGTCACTTAACTTTCCACATAGACAACTATTTAAGCTGTAGACTGTGCGTAATACGTTCCTCTATTATTCAACTCAATAAATTGATACGCAGTGTAAAAAAATACCGGTCAGAACCGGTCAACGAGAAAAAGCATAATCATAATGGTTGGTGTGAAAACAAAGCAGAGGTGTTACAGTTCATCTTATCGGCTTAGAAAAACAATGAACACAGATTTGTTCCTGAAAGATAAATAGTTAAACCACTTTTACCTCCTAGTGGTCGCTTAATTCTAGATTCGGACATCAAAATACACAAAAATCAGCGGTTATGGTCGCGTAAGACAAAAGTCGCTTAATACAATATCATTATATAGCGAAAAAGCTCCGTGGGATTTCAAAATGGTCGCATAAGACAAAGGTCGCTTAATACAAGTGGTCGCATCCACAAGATTGACTGTATTTATATTAATTCAGTGCGTGTTCCTGTTTATTAACATATATAATAATAAAGTGTAAAATATTTGTGAGCACAAAATTGAATAATTTAAGGACCAATCAACGATGATAATTAATTAGTATGAAGACAAATGCTTGACCATTACAGAAAGTGATCCAAATTATTTTTAATTATTTATCATTTAAGTATGGCTTTACCATGGGTTCGTAGAGCGAACCTTTTCGCATAACTGCTGAAAATCGCGAACGATCTCAACAGGAGAAGATAACCACGACCTAACAATAAAAAAAGTTAAAACCTTTCTTTTAAACTTGTAAAAGTATTATTCAATATGTAATACAAATCAACACAAAACGAGATATGTAGAAAACGCATAATAATAATGAGGGTTCGATGTCACAGTCAGCGATAGTGTTGGGTCTGTTTGCGCGCAGGTTAAAATTCCAAAAAAAGGGCAAGACTAGTTGTCACGGCTTGATGTAGAGGCCACTCGAAAACTGGCACATTCAAGAATTCATGTGGGACGTGTCATCGGATCAGTACGACAAAAATATACAATACTGAATGGCTATTTGCCAATTAATTTCTTGATGAACTAAGACTCAAACGGGGAAACAGTTACTGATTAACTGGTCACAGTGTGTTTTGTGAAACTATGTGATTCTGTTATTGATTTTAATTATACATTATACAGGTGATTGTAGTGGTATTTGTAAAATCACTGTATTTAGGAAACAACATCATATATAATGATCTACTATTGTATTAACACAGTATGTCTTTTATTAAACATTGAGCACTTATTAAAAGGTAGCTTTAGTTTTGTACATGATCTTATTTCTTTCCAAGTCTTTGTTTCTTGCACTTTGGTAGTTTCCTGCAGTCGGGACAGTACCACTTTCCGCGAGGAGATTTGTCAATTTTAACACAAGCATAGTTGAACCACTCTATTTCACAGTCTGAGTTGTCACACGCGATCATTTTTCCATGTTTCCCCTGCTCACAGTAACAAAGCACTTCGTCCACAAACTCATTAATGCTGGTTTCTTATCGACAGGCTTATTATCACTATCTACTGCTATATTACTGTCCGCTGGTGTAAGTGGTGGTCTGTTATATTCGGTTGAGGTTTGGAAAATAACTTTCCAACTGGTTCGGTCAGGACGGCAGACACAAAGATATGTTTCGAGTTCGCGCACACATGACTCCAGAGTTCACTGTCAAACACTATTTCCTCTATATGCAATTCCTTCTCTGTCCGAACTACAAAGTTTCCCCTTCCCGCTTGGCAACAACCCATTTGCGTTTGAACCTGATAATAGTAATCGTGTTCAATTTAAGTACACCATATAAATTATCCAAGTACTTGCAATTGTCCACAGTCTGCCCCCTTACACAAAACGGGCACTTAATTTCCACCTGCACTGTGCCTCAATAATTGCATGTGAATAGCCCGTTTGTGGAGGCTCTATTGAAAGGGTTCTCTGTCGAAATCATGAACCTAACATCTTCAATTCGACTGGGTCGGACTTGATTCGATAAACTCCATTGAATCCGGAGTGCATTCTGAGTACTCCGAGTAACTCTAACGAATCAAATAAATTAAGAGTACAAAATTGGCCGACAGGAAGAGGTTATATGAAAAAAAAATATATAGCATGTGCGACATAAGCATTGCTAGATGACTCAAGCAGCATTTCTTGAGATAAAAACGATGATAATTTGCCTCTTCTTGCTCTCGCTGCGTAAGTGGTGTCAGAAAAAAGCCATGAGCATTCAATGATTTACCTGAATATGCTTACTGTAGTGTAGTAACGACATGGCTGTTTGCCTTTTTTAGATTAACATTATGAGTAAAGTGTTACAGGAAGATTTAGTTATTGCAGACTACTGTAATAATTCGAACATCAAGTACTGTATGGAAAGAAAACCAGATAAGGTTCCAGGTCTATATGTGGCATACAGTTTGTGTCATGTACTGTTTATACTACATCCATGTTTCCTTTACTTAAATAACAAAAGGTATACTGTATATTTTAAAGTTCATGTTTAAAACATAACTCTGAGTTTCATACACATTCATTTTAATTATCTCATTCTCTTTTAGTTGTCGTCAAAAGAAGGCCAAAGCTGAAATGTATGTCGATAAAGTTGTTCCTCGCTACATTTTAGATGACTTTAGACGTTTCTTCAGAATGACAAGACATACATTTGAAGTAATTTGTGGACCGGTGGCGGAAGTTTTGCCTGGGTACCAAACTATCCGACCATCCGGACGACCAGCTATATCTCTTCGAAATCAGCTAATGAATTTTTTGTGGTACTTTGGTAGTCTTGAGCCTCTGTGTAGAATAGGTGATCGTTTTAACGTCACTGAGTTTACTGTGATACATATTCGTCGGCGTTTGTGTAAAATGTTATTTAGACATTTCAAATCTAAATATTTGAGACGGCCATACGGTCAAGATCGACAAGCAGTCATCGATGCATTCAGAGAGAAAAAATAGTTCCCAAACGTAATTGGAGCATTAGACAGTACTCACATACAAGTCAGACCTCCCAAAGTGCATCCGCAAACCTATGTTAATCGTAATGGCTACCACTCAGTCATTTTGCAGTGTGTATGTAGAGAAGATATGAGATTTACTCATTGTTATGCTGGATGGCCTGAAAGTTACCACGACTCTAGAGTGTTGAGAAGTACAGATTTATTTCTGAATGGACAAACTCTTTGTCAAAATGCACACTTAATAGGAGATGGCGGGTTTCCTTTAAAGGAATGGTTGATGACTCTATTAAGAGACAATGGACATCTTACAGCCCAACAGAAACTTTACAACTACTGCCATTCATCAACACGCCAGGTTATAGAAAGGTATTTCGTTCTTTAAAAGGAACGTTTTCGACGTCTTCAAAACATAGATATATGTAGCATTGAAGAAGTTTTTGAAGTTTGTATTACAGGTTGCATTTTGCACAACATATGTATACTTGAAGCAGATGAATTGGATGACTTTTTCAACAACCAAGGACAGGTGCTAAAAGAAATGCTGGGATTCACGACAATGATGCTGCAGGTGTTCTCAAAAGAGATGAAATATGTCGTCTTCTCCCTTGATACAAGAACATTAAAATCAATAGTGCACCTTGTTTTGATATAGCCTTCATGACATTCAAGTTCCAGTTATATCATAACGTATCCTGTTTTCTGGACTTATAACAGAAATAAATTTTGTATGATTTGTGTGTGATTTAATAACAAAAAAATAACGTTATCTGAGTTACAAATAAAGGTCTGTTTTAAATGTTGAAGTCAATAGACTGCACTATATGGTTAGTATTATCAACTATGTGAATTGATAAGCAGGAAATAAAATGGCAAACTATTTGACTTCAGTTTATTTTTCAAATTATACCAACAAATACAACAAACAGTACACTAGCTATTTGCTAAATGCAACAACATGACATTTAAAAACACAATGCTTGTAAAAGGCTGTAGCTATTTGCTAGATACATCAACATGTTAAATGAAACACTTGTCTTACAAGCTAAATGAACACAGAAGATTACTGTAGCTATTAGCTAAATGCACCAACATAAATATGATATGATCAAAATGAAACACTTGTCTAACAAGGTACATGTATACACATTACTGTGTTTACTTGTTAAATACACCGGCATAAAAATGATGAGATCAATATAAAACACTTGTCTAACTAGGTACATGTATACATATTACAGTGTAAAGTGTGTTTACTTGTTAAAAACACGGAGATGAAATAAAAATAAAACACTTGTCTAACAACAAATATGTGTTCAGATTACTGTGTTGACATGTTAAATACACCGGAATGAAATCAAAATAAAAAAATTGTCTAACAAGGTACATGTGTACTAACTACTGTATTGTATTTTCATGTTAAATACACCGGCATGAAATCAAAATAAGAAAACTTGTCTAACAAGGTACATGTGTACAAATTAATGTATTTACATGTTAAATACACCAGCATCAAATCAAAATAAATAAAACATTCTAACAAGGTACATATGTACAAATAACTGTATGGTATTTACATGTTAAATACACCGGCATGAAATCAAAATAAAAAAACTTGTCTAACAAGGTACATGTGTACAAATTAATGTATTTACATGTTAAATACACCGGCATCAAATCAAAATAAAAAACTCGTCTAACAAGGTACATGTGTACATATTACTGTATTTACATGTTAATTACACCGGCATAAATTGATGAAATAAAAATGAAACACCTGTCTAGAAACCAAGTGACAAGTGACATCCAACACAACTCTCACAAAGGTCATAATAAAAATATTTTTAATCTAGAAACACCTGTCACAATACATGTGTACAAATAAATGTTTGTACTTGTTTAATGCACCAAGATGAAATAAAGGAAAAACTTGTCTAACAAGGTACATGTAAAACAGAACTTAAGGTTATCAGCTATGCTTTAAAAACTTTAATCCATTTCTTGCACTCTTTTCTGCATACTGGACATATTTTCAATAAATCGCAGCAAACTGTGCAGCACATGATACCACAGTCTTGGAAAACTGTATTAACCATTCGATCCATGTAGATTTTGCACAAGTCTTCATCTGAAATTTTAAAAGCTTATTAGATAAACAATAAACACAAATAGAAATGTGTATTAAAAAAGCACACAGGGGTGTTAATACATAGAGCGAAATGGATATTCTTGAAAACAATATGCGGAATTGACCATAGTAAAGTTAAACCGCAATGTGTCATACTTTAAAAATACCGCATACTTAGACTTAGTTAAAATATTAACTTAGTTAGTTAAATATTATTAACCATAGTGAGGAAGGTAGTTTGAACTCATATTTATTCGTAGAACTTTGATCCTATTGAAAATTTTCTATGGTCAAATTGGAAAGTTACATCTTATGAAGACTGTTGTTTAAGTGTAGTTGATCCTAGCTGAATGCAGTTAACCTTACTTGACAAAAGTGCTTAGTGTAATTGACTCTGGTAATACGACACAATCATTTTACAAGTGACATCCAACACAACTCTCACAATGGTCATAATAAAAATATTTTTAATCAATAATGTATAGGTTACCAGGGTAAAATAGGAAAAGGCTAGTTTACACATAATTAACAGTATAGACGCTATTAAACCGGACTTCAGTTCTCACTTTTTAAGTTAAACATGGTATTTTTGCAAGCAGTAAACCATAGATTACTATATTTAAACATTGACATTAAACATTGGGGTCAAGACAAAATGAACTAGTCAACAGCATGTGTGACGGAAAATGAGACCACAGCTTAAAGACATTTTCAATATCATCTTATTCTTCAAAGTATTAAAGAAAGACACATCAATTTCTTACTGATTTTTGAAAGTATTGATGGCTCTTTGAACAAGTTCATTTTGTCTTCATGTCTCTTTTCTGCCCTTTGTTCCCTTTCCTCCCGCTTCCTTTCTCGCTCATCTGCAGCAACTTTCATGTACTCCATGACTTCAGAAAACTGTGTTTTTCTTACTTTTGGACTGGATGTATAATTACCTTTTTCTTCAATGTTTTCCGCCGCCTTCCTCTTTTCACATTTTGCATCTGCAACTTCATCTTCATCATTATCTTCATCCATTATACTGCTTAGGACAAACTGGGGTCGAATGTTTGGGCTTGCATTGTATAGACTGTCCAACTCCTTCTCATACATGAAGGTTTTCATTTTGCATCCTGAGGTGTTGTTGTCTTTAACAGTCTTGTACTGTCTCACAAGAGTCTTCATTCTAGATGCACACTGTGCATCTGTGAACGGATACTTATTTTCTTTAAGAATTGAAGCGATTTCCTCATATGACATATGCCCGAATCTATCTTATCTTGTCTGTGTTGGTACTCATTGGTGCTCACTGATGAGCAATAATGTCGGCGTGAGTCTACTTACACCCCTCTTCTTCTTCTTGTTGTACTATATCTTTAGCTATGTCCTGCTCGGTTCTGTCTTGCGTAAGATTTATACCACTCCCTTCACTAGCATTTTATAGTGAAGCTTTAATAAAAATCTATAGTTTGTTAAGGTATTCAGGCTCACTAATGACCTTTGTATGATAAATGAATTTATTAAGAAAGACACACCATTCCCCTGTCTAACCCACAACAGTTTTTGAGAAAATACCATTGCTTTCACTTCTATTCACAGCTTCGATTGAGACGACCTTTAATATCACTCCTGCCTAAATTTAGGGGGTTCAGGCTCATATTAAATATATTCTCAAGAAAATGTGAGAACCTTGTCTGAATGTTACAAATCATTTATTATGAAAAATTAGGTACTTTTAAGTGAATGTATCAAATAAGCCTATATTTCCGTTAGATATGCCACTCAATGCCCTTTTCCACACAATGAGTTCCTTATATGCAGTATACTATTAATATTTTTTACAATATACACAGTAATGCCAAGGAATAGTCAGTAGACCAAATTAAAAGAAATTTGTTGATGTATCTTTAACTGGTTTCAGAAAAACACTTGGAAAAGTATATTCAGCAAAAATGGGAATTGGGGCAAAATTTGGCGCTTAACGGAACATGATATAAAGCCGAAGGCCCTGATTAATTCAAGGTAACACATGTTTTACTTTGGATTAGTTAGCTATGTGCCACACGTGTGTAGTTCCACACATTGTCAGCTTCAAATAACGGATTTTAAAGTGAGAAATACATTCTTTGTTTACTTTTATAATACAATTTATATATATATATACCTTCAGATGTAACACATTCATACCTGGCAAACACCTCCAATGACACAAAAAACAGTTTGCATTTGTCGCATTGGAACATTGTCCTCCTTTTGCTAGAGGCAGCCATCTTTGTTTATGACGTCACACTCTATAGTTCCCTGCCTGTACGTTGGAGAGTCCGGAGTATACTCCGAGTCGCTACTCTCGCGCACTTGATTCAAGTTCGGAGGAGAAATCGCAAAAAGAGTAAACTGAGTAGCCCAATCAAGTCCGACCCGGTTCTCATGTACGGTACACATAACCTGAAGGAACTAGTCACGCGCGATTTTTTTTCATGTTTTCATCCCCATTTTGTTGCTACATTGCTAAATTTCACCGAGTCCGGGTAAGAGATTCCTTTAATTTAAGTCTGGGCGGGATTAGCTAAGTCTGTTTGACAGACCGACTTCATTCTCGAAGCAGTAATCCAACTGGCACGGAAAAAGTTCCAAAGCTTACTCTTGCTTTTTTCTCTTGTGGAAAACTCAACAGCGGCACCCTGTTCCTTGTTACAAGTTACACTTAATGTTTCACAGTGATCTAAAAGTTCCTTATAGTTCATGTCGTAGCACTTGTCATCCCTTAACTCTGAGAGGACTTGAGGGAAATCAGTGTTTACTGCTGTAGGTACGATATTGTCACAATAGGGTTCAACAATTGCAAGAATGGCAGACAAGCACCTGATTTAAACAGTTTCTGGCAAAGAATATTTATTTCATCATCCAACGCTTCTGGCACTTTGTTTTCCCTCGGATTTGATCCTGGTACGCGGAGTACGCGTTACAGGTGTTGAGTGTGGTACAAAGGGTCCAGGAGTTGCGCCTACACATGGTGATGTAAAAGCATCCAGAGTGGCGGTGAAGTTTCTTTTTGAGGTTTCTGCTGAAATAAAGTCTATTTCCTGTACCATTTTATATTCAACAATTTACATGGCAGTCAACAACAACCAATACGCTTTTTCATTAGTCAGTCTTCGAGTCCCTAATTCGTATTGTTGCGTCAACTGCAAAAAGGAGAGCAGCGATGTGTGTGCCCCAGCCATACACCTGTCCGGTCTTGTCGCTTATGATCCAGGGTCTTAGGGGTTTCTCCCTCTGGTGCTGAGAATGGAGGACCTGATAAATGATTAAAAAATACCATATCGTGGGCGATGCGCAAAACGGTTGTAACTCCAATTTTTGAAATTTTACAGCAGAGACAAAAGACTGCCTTTTTTCAAAAATCTCTTGCTGGATTTTATCAAAAAAGCATATATTTGGTTAGTTCTAAGCAGTGTTAAATGCAATAGGGAAGTAACTCAAGTTAGAACTGTTTTCCACGTTTAATTCGGGCAGTTTTTAACCAGGTTTTCCGAAGGAAAACACTGGTTATTAGATTTGCGAATGTCAGCGGGCGGGTTGGCGGGCGGGCGGGCGGAACAAGCTTGTCCGGGCCTGATAACTTTGTCGTTCATTGTGAGTTTTTAAAATCATTTGGCACATTTGTTCACAATCATTAGACGGTGTGTCGCGCGAAAGAATTACGTCAATATCTCCAAGGTCAAGGTCACACTTTGAGTTCAAAGGTAAAAATGGCCATACATTAGCTTGTCCGGGCTATTACTACTGTCATTCGTTGTGAGATTTTAACATCATTTGGCACATTTGTTCACCATCATTGGTCGGTGTGTCGCGCGAAAGAATTACGTCGATGTCTCCAAGGTCCAGGTCACACTTTGAGTTCAAAGGTCAAAAATGGCCATAAATGAGCTTGTTCGGGCCATAACTATGTCATTCATTGTGAGATTTTAAAATCATTTAGCACATTTGTTCACTATCATTGGACAGTGTGTCGCTCCAAAGAATTACGTCAATATCTCCAAGCTCAAGGTCACACTTTGAGTTCAAAGGCCAAAAATGGCCATAAATGAGCTTGTCCGGGCCATAACTATGTCATTCATTGTGAGATTTTAAAATCAAATGGCACATTTGTTCACCATCATTGGACGGTGTGTTGCACGAAAGAATTACGTCAATATCTCCAAGTTCAAGGTCGCCACGAATAAAAATAGATTTATTTTGAAACAAGGGGGCTAACTATGAACAATCAGTTCAGTTTGAGTTGTCTCCCTTTATCAGACTTTTTTTCAAATTGAAAACCTGGATTTGTGACAATTTTGTCCCCTGTTAATATTTATTTGTGTGTTAAATGGAAGTATCTCATTTTATACTCTTTATTCTTCATCATTAGTTAAAGAAATCAAAACTTACTAGTTACCATAAACTTTTTATTTCTAATCAACAATCATAAAACATTTTTTTGAACAAATACAATCATTTTAGTATGGTGTATAACATTTTTATACATAATTATTCCACACATTGTTGATGCACAATTGTTTTATAAAACTATAATTCATTGTTTACTTTAATAAATTAAATGATATGAGATCTTTAAACAATTTATCTAAAACTATTCTAGGGATCTACATGATCAGCTAAGATTCAAACTTTGAGTTATTTATTTTATCCTTTTATATACATGACCAAAAAAGTTTGTGATTTTAAACTGCAGTCTCGACAAATGCAATTAAAATACAGACTGTAGCAATAATATAATATTTGCAGTATTAACAGATATTTACTCAAGCCAACTTAATTAATTGATTAACATATTTCCTGCCTTTCATGTACATCATTTTTCTATAATGCTGATATATAATATTATAATAAATTATAAAGAATATAATTATTTTTTTCATGGTTGATTCACTTGATTTTTTCAATGAATAAAAAGAAATTTAACACTATGTTGAACATAGGTAAATTAATAAAATTTACAGCAAATAAAATTGTAGAACAAGTTAATTTTGTTTCAAAAAGGTAGAATGGAGATAACTATTACCTGCATTTCTCCTTCTTTTAGCTATATTTCTCTTCCATTTACATGGGGTTTTCTTTTTCTTTTAATATTTCTACTTACCTGTCCTTCATTTTGCAATGGTTCATCATTACGACAGAGAGGATCTAGTGACTGAGGATTAGCTAGGAAGCAAGCGGTAGAGACAGTATCTTGGGAAGGGATTGAATTTGGTATATTATCAGGGGCTTCATGCATATTGTTATTCTAATCAGCATTTTTTTTTACAGATTTCACAATTTGTTGCCTTTAAGCAGTCTGCAAAATTAACCCATCGCCTGATCGCCAATGCGATGAAATCTCGGCTCTGGCGATAGAAAAAATGAATATAGATTGCCTGAATTGCGATGGAAAAAAAAATCCGAGCAAATAAACCAATTAATAATCAATTTACGCATTTCAGGTGTAAATTCTTACAGTGACAACATTTGGTTACCTCCCTTAGTTTTTTATCATTAGTGATCTGCCTTAGATGTTATGTAGAGTGTAAAATCTGGCAAGCGTATTTAAAATGTTGTAATTCTTTTGGTAAAGTAAACTTGCATTCTACACCGATTAATGAAATAATAGTGCAAGGGTTTTATGAATTAGGTAAAATGGTTGAATGTCTTTATTAATAGCTTTGAAATAACGAACTAAAAGTAACAGTGTTTATCATTTATATGATTAATAATGAAAATAACATTGCAAAATATTGTAAAGAACTCTCATAGTCAGATGTGATGGAATAAAAGTGTGAAACCTAGAATACTGATTTTTTTTTACAATTTTACCCCGAATTGCAATCTATATATAACGACTGTTGTCGTCCTTTCATGATAATGTCACTGTAAATTAATTGTTCTGGCTATGAAAACTTTTGTCTTTCTATGACATTTTCAAAGTTTCATAGCCACATAGGCTATGAAGACGAAAAACCTACTTTTGCAGACTGCCTTTTAGAAAGCTTTGAAAATGGGATATCATCACCTGAATTTTCACTTTCAGTTAGATTGTAATCATCATCACCATTATCATCATCATCATCAGTATCATCATCCCCTCCAGTATCGTCATTGGCATTAAACTCATAAACAATTTTTTCTGCAGTGTATATTTCATCTTGTTCAGTAAAACATTTCTCAAATACATTGCTATCAATGTTGATGTTGCACTATCATTCATGTTATCTATGCATTGGTTAGTTTGGTTATTTATATCAATATCATCACTACACTCATCACCTGAAAGAGATTGTGAAACATCGGACAGTTCTGAAACATCTAAAATATCCACCATAGTGCATACATTTTTCACAGCCTCATCTGCTAAAAAAAGTTTACAACTGTATTCATTATCAGATATTGGTTCAAAAAAGAAAAAAACTGCTGTTTGTGTCCTTTCACTACACATTTCAGGGTTCATCACGTCAGAGTGGTCTCTCATTGGAAATCTGATCGTGGTAAGCTCAAATGGAATGTGCCCTTTCATTATGCCCCCCATTCGAAGAAGAGGGGTAATATTGTTTTTCACATGTCGGTCGGTCCGTCGATCGGTCGGTCCGTCCGTCCGTTGGTACGTCCACCACATGGTTTCCGGATGATAACTCAAGAACGCTTAAGCTTAGGATCATGAAACTTCATAGGTACATTGATCATGACTGGCAGATGACCCCTATTGATTTTCAGGTCACTAGGTCGAAGGTCAAGGTCACAGTGACTCAAATTAATAAAATGTTTTCCGGATGATAACTCAAGAATGCTTAGGCCTAGGATCATGAAACTTCATAGGTACATTGATCATGACTGGCAGATGACCCTTGATTTTCAGGTCACTAGGTCTAAGGTCAAGGTCACAGTGACTCGAAATAGTAAAATGGTTTCTGGATGATAACTCAAGAATGCTTACGCCTAGGATCATGATACTTTATAGGTTCATTGATAATGACTGGCAGATGACCCCTATTGATTTTCATGTCACTAGGTCAAAGGTCAAGGTCACAGTGACTCGAAATAGTAAAATGGTTTCCGGATGTTAACTCAAGAATGCTTACGCCTAGGATCATGAAACTTCATAGGCACATTGATCATGACTAGCAGATGACCCCTACACATTTTCAGGTCACTTGGTGAAAGGTCAAGGTCACAGCGACTCGAAACAGTAAAATGGTTTCCTGATGATAACTCAAGAATAATTAGGCCTAGAATCATGAAACTTCATAGGTACATTGATCATGACTGGCAGATGACCCCTATTGATTTTCAGGTCACTAGGTCAAAGGTTTAGGTCACAGTGACAAAAAACGTATTTACACAATGGCTGCCACTGCAAATGTAAGCCCATATGGGGGGCATGCATGTTTTACAAACAGCCCTTGTTTTCAGAGAGGCAGCAAGATGCCTGATAAAACTGCATAGATGAAATACATCTTGGTGCTCTGTAAGGCAAGCTGTTCCCTCAGGATCCAACATGACAACATCTGACCTGCTATGAGAGTTGAAGAAATAGTATGTGTTGTTACTTTTAATAATGGCACAGCTGTAACTTGGAACAGCATGCCCCATTGTAAAAACACAACCAGCCATAAATGACATGGTTTTTAAGTAAGGCCTTCACTGCATGATCAAGAAAATAAAACGGTGTTTCACTATTTCCGTTAACTGTCCCATGAATGCTTTCACAGACACTTGCAGTTGACTGTGAAATGTTTTCTTAGTTCAGATAACGAACATCTTCAGCTATGCTGGTATACAAAGTATCACCATCTTGGAGAATTGTGCCCACTGTAGCTGTTTCCTAGAATTTTTCATTGTTCAACATTTCTGAAAGGATAAAGTAAAATATTTGACCCTACTGTTAGAAATTGCATAGTGGAGCTCATTTGCTTACTAGGTTCAACCAAAAGTATTCCTGCAATAGCACTCCTGTATAAACAAGGGCTGTTTGTAAAACACGCATGCCCCCGTCGGTGGCCTGTCTAAATATGACCTTGAAATTTGACCTACTGACCTCCAAAGCAATATGAGTCATCCTCACTTGATCATCCTATGAAGTTTAACTAGAGTGAAACATTGTTAAGTTATTAAAAAGACACTGTCTTTCATTTAAAGTCACAGTGACCTTGACCTTTGACCTACTGACTCCCAAATCAATCAGGTTCATCACTCACCACAGGCAATCAACCTATAAAATTGTACTACCCTCGGTTCAACCGTTCTTATCATTTGAGCGGAAACCATTTCTCATAATGTCATAGTGACCTTGACCTTTGACATACTGACCCTTAAAGCAATGCGGTTCATCTACTCACCAGATGCAATCATCCTTTGAAGTTTGTTTATATAAGGTTAAACCTTTATTAAGTTATTTCGCGGAAAGCATTTTTTATGATGAGATCACATTGACATTGATCTTTGACCTACTGACACCCAAACCAATAGGATACATCTACTCACTACAGGCAATTATCTTATGAAGTTTTACCATCCTAGGTTAAACCGCTCTTCAGTTATTGAGCAGAAACCATTTTCATGTGGTCACAGTGACCTTGACCTTTGACCTTCTGGCCCCTGATACAATATGTTTCATCTATGAAGTTTGACCATCCTAAGTTACAACGTTCCAGTTATTGAGCGGGATTTATTTTTCATGAGGTCACAGTAAGCTTGACCTGCTGACCCCAAAACAATAGGGTTCATCTACTAAACATAGGCAATCATACTACGTAATTTGACCATCCTAGATTAAAACGTGCTTTAGTTATTGAGCGGAACTAAAGTGGTCTACCGACCGACGTGACCGACCAACATCTGCAAAACAATATACCTCTTTTTCGAAGGGGGGTATAAATACCCACTCAGTTCTACTGCGTACGAAAATAATGCAGGTACAATAATTTTCACAATATACTTTGGTAGGAGACAAGACGACAAATAACAAATCAGATATGAAGATTACATTTTTATGAAAGAGTAAAATATACAAGACAAGAAATCAATATTTCAATTGCTTCCAGTTATATGAACTGTCTTGCTTTAGAAGCATCAATGGTCACAAAGTTACCAATAAAAGATTGTCAAGATACTGATTCCGTTTTTTTAAACAAATAGAAAATACTCAAACAAAATATACAGAATATGTTTTTTATTTTTGCTGGAAAAATGTTGGTTTGTTGCAAAAGGATGGACTATGGACATTAGGCAATCCCTAATTTACATAATCTCCCATTGGTGAACATTTAAAACATAGAACAAAACATCAGTATAAAATCTTATTTAAAGGTTGAAATCAGATGAAAAACAGACAAACAAAAGACTTTTTGTCCTTCATATCTTTTCTGTGAGGTCCTTTCTTAGTCGAGTACCGGTACTATCTGTACTAAAGCAAACATGTTAATAAAAACAACATAAAGACTTAACAAACGTGCTAAACAAATGGAAAAAAGAGAAAACAATGTAACAACATTAGTGGTTTATGAGAAATCATAGTTATCATTCTTCTAAACGAAGAATTTCAATAATTAAAAAGGGGCATCATTTGATAACCAGGCATGTGAAAGTGAACAAACTTTGTATGTATTACATAATGTTGATATTAAACAAGATATGATGCTTCAATGTTACACCAGCCATGTATATGCAATATAATGTTTCATCAACCTTTACAACTAAGGATTTCTATGTCAAAACAAGAGCACGGCCTTGCGGGTGCAGACCGTTATCTAATTTTCTTTTTAAAGATAATTCGGTCACAATGTGATTCAGAGTTAGCAGACTTTTTAAGTTTACTAAGATATTGATGCTTTACAAGTGAAAGAAGTTTCCATGTAATAGCATTAGTGGTTTATTACATTGTACATGCAGTTAGATATAGCTGCAAAACAGGTGTACCAAATTTGTTTACTGTATCTTTGTCTTTTTTACAAAAACTTAATCAAAGATCAGACGCTGAAGTCAATGAAACCACACATGTTGATGAAAGGTTAACCGCAATGGTTCTCGCTATTATTTCAATAGTCTGCCTTAACAAAAAGTACAACATTTCTTAAAGCGAGTATGCACGATTTTTATATGTGTTAAATTGTAATATATAATATTGATAAAAATATGTTAAAATAACACAAAATAGGCAAGACAAATTATACATTGAAGACAAATTTCATCAAATGCAGCAAAGACAAATTAGCTCCCCGAGCCGATTGTGACGAAGATATTTCGTACATATTTTCCTACAATAACCGAAGCATTCGTATTTTTGTTAGGATCGGAGTTAGTGTTCGTGTGTCGTATGAATAGATATCGTTGCAGGAAATTAAAATGATCCGTAAAACTAAATTTAGATTCACATCGTACATGCATGTGGTTTGCGCTCTGTGTGTCCGTCAGTATGTGTATCCGTCAGTCCGTGAGTCTGTCACACTCTTTCTGGATCCTGCGATAACTTTTAAAGTTATATATTTTTCATGAAACTTGAAACATGGATAGTTAGCAATATGGACACTATGCACGTCATTTCATTTTGTTCCTACGTCCATGGCAACAAATTAAAAAAAATCTGATTATGGTGGAGCCGGTAGGGGACATATATTGCTTGGCAATAGTCTTGTTTTCATTTGCCATATGGTCTTCATGTTGTTTCGCCAAAACTTCCATTAATTGTTTATTTTCCTGCTTCATGTCTTCATGCATTTCATTAAGCATCTCTATAACTGCATCTTTGGGGTTCTTCTTCATCCTTTTTGATGAAGAACTTGAAGCAAGCAAACAATCTGTTTGTTAGCATGAATCTTCTTCAGTTTCAACTGATCACTCCTTGGAAGACGCAACTGAGCTCCCAACATACACTGGGTTTACATTTTACCCGTATGTCTCCTGCAGCTCTTGAAAGAAAGGACACTCTTTTCTTTCATTGCCGGATTTCAAGTTATGATCCATATTGTCTCTTAACACTCCAGTTATGTTTTTCCATTTTTGCTCACATTGAGCTCCAGAATAATGTCCATTTGATGCCCTGTTGACCTCCGAAGCTGTCTTAAACCATAACATCTTAAGCTTCACATATGGTTTTCGAAAGTCTTCCTCTCTGCATTGATGCTCATCTCTCTGATGCTCAGAGATGAGCAACAAAACCTTAGACTATTTTAGAAGATGCAGTTGGAACTACCAGTGGCTGATTGTCACCTGAAGTGCAATGGGAGAAATTAAGGCATTAAGAACATCATCTCTTATTTAGAATGAAGACCAATTATCTTAAACACTTTATCCCTAAGCCACAGGGTTTTTGTTTGTTAAACCAAAATTATAAGAGTATTTTCACACTGGTCCAAGTTAACTTGACAAAAATGGTAGCCACTTTTCCTGTTGGTTCGGCCACCTAAGCGTTCGAAATTGCGCATGCGCAACTTGAATATTTATTCAAATTGATGATGATGAGATCTAGAACTAAAAACATCCATAGAACGCAAATAAACCGAAAATTTTGAACTCAAACTTGTTCAACATCGATAAACTTTCATGTATATGTTGACAGTCGGAAGTCTGTATCTGCTGAACGTTTTTCTATTGGTTCGTGAATTTTATTAGTCGAGCGCACGCGCTCAAATGTGAGGCTCAAGAAGGGGGAACTGGGTTGTAAATCATTCACTGGTGTTCAATGCTCAATTTTGTAATGTAATTATTGTCTCAATAAATAAATAAACTGTGAAAACAATTGTAACTAAGCAGTTAAAACAGCAAATATGCACAAACTGTGAGTAATTAATGAAATTGAACAAATGAAGATTTGATTCGTTGGTACTTAAGTTTCAAAACAACTGAACAACGATAAACAACATGGACTGCAATGAGGGCACAGAAAAACTGTCGGCTCGTCTGAGAATGCCAAGTGAACCCAATGTCCACACTCGTCGCACTGTCCCCGGTTGACTATCTTTATGTGTGGTCACTAATCAACATTGATGGGCGTGAATCGCTCGCAAACGCAGCAAACTTCTGCGTCGTCAATATCTGACTCGCTTTCAGGATTGTCGGTTCGGTTGATAATTAAACCGCTTGTACATTGTTTGGGGATTGTTTGGGGCAGGTTTGTCCTGGATGATGATGGTGCCTTGCTTTTCTTTTGTGCGTCGTATAGTTGGAGCGCCTCAATGTATTCATCCCGCCAGGCTTCTGTTTTTGGGTTGTTGGTTTTTGCTTCCCGCATTTGCAAGTGGCTGTTGTGCTGGCAGATTCGGACTTCGTCCGAAGATACTCATCCACCGCCACTTTGCCAGTGCGTATCGAATGCATCTTGAGCATTGGTGTCTATAACGGAGCGATTTACACGGCAAGAGCTTTTCCATCGGAACAGCATTTTTGTTCAGGGGATGAACGCCGGTTTTCCTAAATGCGGAAACTACGTTCCAGGGAAAGAGGGCCTTCAAGTACGCCTTACATGCGATGCCTGCTTTTTCGTATTTCGTGATGATCTTGCCTTGATTCGCCTTCATGTATGAAGCACATTCGCTATAATAGAAGCGCTTGAACGACCCAAAGACTTTAACATCAAGGGGTTGCAGGACATGCGATGTGTGCCCCGGCAAACAGAACAGGTGGATGTGTCGATCTCTGGCCCATTTCACCATCTCTTGGGAAGTATATGTGCTGTGCCCGTCAAGTAATAGGAGTACTGGTTGGATGTCGTCTCCTCTATTGACGTACTTCAAAAAGTGGTTTTCGAGGTAGTCCTTGAAGGTTGCAGTGGTCGACCAACCAGCTTCCGACATAGTCACAACGGCACCGGGTGTAAGTTCTTTCGACAAGTTGTCGTTGGATCTTTTTCATGCATAAATTATTTTATAACATGTCAATTACTACAGCGTTTAAATATTAAAAGATAGAACATTAATGTTGTGATTCAAAGTTAATATCTTTTTTTTTCTTCAATTATTAAATAACATCAATGTATTGATTTACGCGACCGACTTATACTTTAAATGCATGTTTTAGTTTTATAAATACTGTACTACATAATTATGATTGTAACTCATTTGCTTAGTAAATATGGATTAAAATTTAGTTTGCATTGTAATTAACCTTTAAACACAAAATATGGCGGCAGATGGTGTCCTGATGCGCTTGCGCACGCGATCAATGTTGTTGTTGCTGATCGTGGCGACGTGACCGCTTGCGCTTTCTCGTTGATTGGATCGATAATGTTTGGTCGTCGATGTTCAGGAGAGATGCCAGTTTCGTCCAGATTGTTTTTGCAATCAGGTCTCTCCTGTAGCCCGTACTCCGCGATAGCCACTTCGAGGTTTTCAAAATGTTTGTCAACAATTTCAGGAGTTGAGTGTTTGGCTCTGTTTGAATCCAACGCTGAAGGTTTCAGTGTGGATATTCTTCTCTCCCAACTTTTTAAAAAGCCATATAGCCAACAGTTACTGAGTGGCTTGTCAGTAGTGCGTTTTCCAAGGTGGTGCGCCAACTCGCCTGCCATCTGTTGCATCGCTGTGTTACTGAAGCCGTACCCCAGTTTGACATAGTCTTCTGCGTGTTCCACCAACCTCTGTTCCTCGTCTTCAGTGAAAACCGTTTCATTCGTGAAGTTATTTGGATCCACACGACCACTGATCCGATCACGCAATGTCTGGTATGTAATGTTATATTGAAGGGCAACACGACGGATGGACATTTTTTTCAACTTTACCTCTTCAACTGCTTTAAGCAGTATGTCAGGGGTATAGTTTTTGTATTTTCCATGATATTTTTGAGGAACTGCCTGCAACGTTAAGAACATGTGACGTTAATTAGATATTAATCAGTTTGCGTTCAACTTACCATTTCCCCATTACGGGCCTCTACTTCACAAAAACGTCGACTTGAGTCGATATTGTTTTAGTCACGTGACCTTGACAAAGTAAACGAAAGTCTGGGGCAGATGTAAAACCTAAATAAGCGGCATATTTAAGGTATACTGTTATTTTACTCAGTTATTTTAGTGCAAATTGAAATTATATGAATGTTTATACAGTAGAATAAACAAAATATTACCTTTCTTGTCATCATTTTTCACTTTTACAGAGAGTGCAAAATCTTCCGTATATACTAGTACCGAATTCGGACACGTGCGACGCACGGATGTTTTTATTATTGCGTCTCAAACAAATTCACGAACTAATAGGAATTCACGAACCTATAGGAATGAAGGATACCAATATCGGTATTCGAATGTTCGGTCGCAAATTCATTCAATCGAATATTCGCATAAAACGGCTGGATAGGTTTTACCGTGTTATGTGTTAATTTCCATTGTTGTGTAAGTTATATCCGATTGCTAAATACGAGGCTGTTTATTAACGTTGCTATCGAATAATTGTATCGCTGTCGGCTTATACTATGACCGATACTGTAATCGGGCACAAATAGATGGAAAAACATCGTGTCATAGAATTTTATTTTTATTATAATATTTTTAAAGTCACGATAGCATGTACGTTTATATAAAAAGAAACATCAATAAAGCATGCACAGTACACCAACAATTCAAGAACAAATATAAGGAAAAACATCGTGTCATAGAATTTAATTTTTATTTGAATTTTTGAAATAACGATATCATGTACGTTTATAAATAGAAACATATCAATAACTTAGTCATGCAAAGTAATTTCGGTGGTGTCAGCGCCTTTTAAAAGCGATTTATGCTTCATTGTCGTCGTGGTTCAAGGTCACACAGTTCTTGTTGAGGAAACTAATCTTTTCCACTAGATCACAGGTAAGTCTGTTCCTCAACTGGTTCACTATCAGTCCGGCACAAGAAAATTTCCTTTGTGATGGAACTAATGTAGCTGGAATTCTGAGAAGACGTTGGGCTACTATGGCGATGCCAGGAAAGCGGCATTGATTCTGTTGCCACCAGTCAAAAGGTGATGCACACTCATCAGCTGGTTCCTGAATGTATCGGCGTAGTTCGTCAGTCTGTGGTTTTTACGATTTTGACATCATGAAACTCAGACGGGGACCCCTCGACGGTGTTGGTTCACTTTCAGAGAGACGTAGGGGTATGTCATCCAGCCGGCCTTTTAAAGCCTCTTCTGCCTTGAGACGCTGCGCAGACAACAGGAAATTCAGATCCTTATAGCGGGGGTCTAGCAGTGCAGCAAGCACACGCACAGGCACAGAACTGCCTGTTTTAGTTTCCGTGGGACGGAACCGCCGATGTAACTCTCCTGCTACGAGGTATTTCACTTTCCTTACTACATCTGAATCGAAGTCACCAATACGGAGAGTATTAGCAAGCAGGCCACGTACAATCGGGTATATCTAACAACACGACACATTCTTTTCTGTTGACATGTACGACGTTGTCTCTGTAAGGTCAATCAGAACAACACACAGCTCTGAAATAGCAATCCACTCATCGTCTCTTAGAGCCAGGTGCTGGTCTGCTTTCTTGGTAACCGCACTGTCCAGCATTATGTCTGACAAAACTCGGCGTTGTTCGTTCAGTCGAGACAGCATAGCGTGGTTGCTGTTCCAGTGAGTAACTACATCCTGAACTAGCTCGTGCCTAGGCAAGTTCAGTGATGTCTGGCGTCTCCTCTTTTCAGCGGTGAGCGTTGTGGAGTGTTTGAAGTGCCCAACGAATTTACGGCACCTGCTTAGCACTTTGCTGACCGCCGCTATCTCCAAGGCTGGTTTGATATTCAGCTGCAGTGTGTGACCGAAGCAGCTAAGGTCTTTCGGAGGCAAGCTCCATGTTCAGTGATAGTTAGATAACTGTCAGTTGCGTTCGACGTCCAGGTGTCCGTTGTTATAGCTACACTCTGCGCGGACTCCAAGCGTTTCACTAGGGAGTCCCTTTCGACGTCGTACAATTCAGATATACGCGCACGAATAGTATTTCGGCAAGGGGTCGTGTAACTTGGAGCTATATATGAAAGCAACTCTTTCAATCCTTTTGAATCCACAAAACTTAATGGGAGGTAATCAACCACAATCATATTCACAATCTTACTAGTAATCACATCACTAGAACACCCACTAAAACCAACGTTACCAGTAGCAGTAAACTGTTTCATTGATGGCTGTTTGAGTTTATCACTTAAGTGAACCAGGATGTTTAGCAGTGACATGATTCCACAGATTTGTTGTAGACGGCCCATATGTAAAACTAAGTTTACACACATTACACGTTGCGTCCTTCTTATCCACAGCCCGTGTAAAGTATTTCCATACTTCAGTAGGGGCTGGTGGCATTTTTAGATTTGAATTATGATCCCTTGATGATTGTTTAATTTATAGATCATGATCATTTGATACTTTTGAGTAATTCACATATTTTAATGTCTGTTCAAACTGTGATCACAAAAACTAAATTATTATTCACAAGTCAATTGAAGCCCTTAATTGGCACCTAATTGACAAACAACAGTTCGGGCCCTTTCTAATAGTAAGTATATTGCATTGCGCGATTTGAGTAATTCACACATTTTAATGGCTGTACATACTGTGCTCACAAAACATAATTATTATTCGCCAGTCAATTGAAACCATTAATTGGCATCCCACACGCCTTTCTTAGAGCGTGTATATTGCATTGCGCAATCAACACTGATACGGGCCGCGTTATCAGTTTGACACGAAGAACGTCACGTCAAACATGTTAATCCCAAGTGATTTCGGGTGCTTTTTAGTAAACGGCTCGCAGGTCATTTACTATTGGTGAAATTACGTTTTGAAAAAAAAATGCGAATATGGGAATATCATTTTTATTATTCGAATGCTGCATGACCATTCAATCGAATATTCAAATAATTTTGCCATCCGTACTTTTAATACGCAAGAACTTTGCTAATTTAAATTATGACCGAAGTATAAAGGAATTTTCATATACATGTAGACGTTTTTTGTGGAAAAATGATATGTCTCTCACACATAGCTCTTCATGAGCAAAATGGCCAGCATTGTATTAGAGTCTCAAATTAACTAGGTGTAAGGACCTTAATTGAAAACAAACTTAAGTGATTAACTATTGTGCATAAACCAAGGAGGTTTTATCCGGACAAGAAATGATCACCGAAAATTCAAAGGGACTAGTAATTTGCAATACAAAAAGGCACAACTCTGAGGATAAATAAGAAAGTCGGAAACTACGCACAAAAGTCATCATTCCTGTAAACTTTCATCAAAATCAGACAAGAGTTCAGGAGATTACGTTCAGACAAAAAATTATCATTTTGAATTCTAATGGGGCATAGCTCCCTAGAAAAATTAGCAGGAATTGTTTTTAGGTTTAGCACAACAAGATTAAGTAATTATCATTCCTGTATAATTTCATCAAAATCAGACATGTTGATTAGGAGATTTCGTTCACACAAAAAAAGGTTGACAGACAGACAGACAGCTAAGGGAAAACTAATATGTCTCCCAAGAATGGGAGAGACATAATAATTTACAAAATATTGATAAGAACAACAATTATTTACTTTACCGATGCCAGTATCAACAGTCTTTTTTTTCAAACAGTTCAGATAACATAAACAAATAACTAAATAGTTTTTTTCAAGTAAAGTCACGCATGTTAGATTTCTATCCAAAAATAACATTATTTCATATTTTATCTACCTATTTCCATTCTCGTCAACTAGGTCTGCCATTTTGCCGCTTCTTGACTGAACATATTTTCGTACACATCAAAGCAGTTTTTGGATTTTGATTAACAAATGGTTTAACTAGTTTCAGTTTTAAAACCAGTTTTACGGAACAAACGGACAGTTTGATAAACCGAGTTGAAACCAAACCTAGTTTGGTGCAAACAAACGCACTATTAAATATACATGTACTTTAATTTGTTTCATTTGCTCATTTAAAGCATGTGATATAAAAGACCTGACACTCGTCATTTCATACCATAGTTTTTTAAACTTATCCAGGAAATTCCATAGGAAATTTTTTTAACGCATGAAGAGTACAAAACACTTAAATTCGAAATTATATATAAAAAACCCAAGAACATCATTAATTAATCAAGAAATTATTTTTAAGATTTCTACTTCAGGAATACTATTTGTATTGATTTGACTAAAATGATACACTGCATTACATAATTTATTTCATCACAGCCATCAGTCAGATACAGTAATTTACACTTGATATCATTGGTTATGAATTAAAAAACAATATTCTGAGGTCACTTATCAAATGGAGATATGCTCTGATATAGCTTTCTGTTCGTAAAATTGTGAATACAAATGCACGTACTCTCTCCTCCCACTGCTCCAGTGTGATTTCTGGTCCCCTCCAGTTTGATTAGCGTCGTTGTCTTTTTTTTGCGCAGTTTTTTCTTTGTGTCCCATATCATTTTTCGGACCTCTTCTACGGTTCTCTCTTGTGCTCCCAGTGCTTTTATTCTGCATAAGATTATGTTTGCATACGTTAAGCATGTTAAGTGACATTTTATTAAGCTCTATCCTTATTCTTGTGTTTTTGAGCGTTTAAACTTCATTGTGTACATGTCACATTGGGTTTTCTAATATAAAATTGCGCTCATTGTTTAGTTTCAAATAAAATAAAAAAGTGCGCTAGAGGATGCAATCTTTTCCCACGCAAGATTCTTATCTTTTCCAGATAGTGTGGAGGTAAAATTGCCGCTTATACACGCATGCTCCCGATGTAAGCAGCTGCTAGAACCTAAGTTTCTATTTTCATCCAATTAGGTTTCTTTTTTTCTCATTTAACGTTACCGCATCGATTGTGACAAGTAACAAATGCAGACTACACTAGGTGACAACACACTTAAAAAAGCAGATGGGTTACATAAAACGATATAGTAAAAAATAGTATAGTTTAACCGCCAGAGTTGTTGCTGTTTGTTTACATGTTCATCTCCAATTTTGAGAGTTACTGTTTATGGTGTACTTAATAAACTACATGTATAGCTTATAAGTTTATTATACATCCATAAAAAATATTGTTTATGGTGTACTTAATAAACTACACGTATGGTTATAAGCTTATTATACATCCATAATAAATATATTATCAGGCGACTTGATAGTGCGCGTGCATGTGGTGAGCGCTAGCAATAGACTGAGTAAACTGCGGAGGCATGTATGTATATACTAACAGAGTGGCACGGCGTATGACTCATGCATTCAATTTAAGGCCTATACTGTTACATACTTTCTCTTTTACAAAAGATAGCCATGAAAATTAATGTACTAGTAATTTATAAAAGTCATTATTACTTGCTTAAGAATATGCACATAATAAGCATTGTAAATGATCTCAAGTTGCCTTCATAAAATCATGCAAATAAGAAATAAAATACAAGTCACGAGTGTTTAATGTCAAAAGTCTGCACTTTATTACAACACTATTAACACAGTTAAGCACATTCTCTTTTAACCGCTCAGGTGGCTTAACTTGTCGACATGATGTTGTTGTTGTTATCAGTAGTTCAATAGATTGTTTTTGTTTCTCCGGGCGCTTATCATCCGGAAGTTCAATTGTCCGTATTCGCATGTTTGCCAAGTTGGCGTATTTTTGACAAATACGTGTCAACTGAGTCAATCTCACCTTGTATTCACGTATGAAACAGGTATCTTTCGTACGTCACGTTGGTCTCCCCAACACAGAATGCTTCGCATTTCTGTAAAATGATGTCTATGTCTTACTGGCTTTTGTCCTGAGTGAATGCGAATCCCTCGAACACGCCCATTGCTTCCAGTCCTATGCATGTAAGGAACGTAGTGGCACGTAAATCCACGGAGTGTATATTGACAGGAGATGAATCGAGTATTTGACCCTTACTGTAGTAAATTCAATCTTATGCAAAAACTATTCATCCGATTTTATTGGATTATACGTTATCTTGTTGCTTATTAATTCCTCTTTCAAAAAATATAACTTTTAGTATATTCCCGTTGTTATTAATGGATTTATAGCGAGTTAAACACAAGAAATACACATTTTATGTTTTACCACCGCGCGTTTTAACGTGTTGTGGCTATCGTTCTTTTACGATTAGCGTACAGCGAAGCGCCGAGGTTATACATTTTGATGTACCCACTCACGTCTTTTATTAAATTATAGTTTCATTTCTCGGCCGATTTTGACAAATTATATATCATTAGAAAGCTTACGTTACGTAGTAAACAGATATATCAATATATATTAAGTTTTTCTTCTGATTTCGACAGCCCGGCGAGTTATAACTTTCACTTTTGCAAATATCATACCGTTTTGGAGTTTTAGAATCTAGATTTACGGTTGACATGTTCGTACTTAATACCAATTTGTAGCGTTTATATTTGGAGTTCAGTTTTAAAAATTACATCTTGCTTAGGAGAATAGAATTCTGTAAACGATAGAAAAAAAATTTGTTTAAAAACGAAAGTAATTAAGAAATGAAGGCGGGAAAATGTAGCGCGCGTTTCTAACGCACTGAACTGATGCTACGGTCTTGGCGATTATGCTTTTGTTTAGAAACCGGCCATTGAATTTCTTTTGCCATCTTATTATATTTTTTATGGAATATATTGTAGTATTTTGTTCACGAAACATATCAATAAAGCTTATTATAAATGAATCTTAATAAATTAACGATTTCAGCTCTTGTTTATAACACAGAAAGGGTGTAAAATTTATGATGAAACAGCGTATATAGCGGACCCTCTCGATATTATTCGGCTTTGCATGCATACTTGAAATAAAATGGGTGTCAAAAACATTCATCGTTTGCTGTTTATTATCAACAAGGTAATTATGTATAATTATTTGAAATGTTATTTACCTTAAATTATCAATTTATTAAAGATTCTTGAAAATCACGGTCCGTGTTACGCGGGTCATTTCGTATTTTGACATCAGGGCATCATGTCCAACTATTGAAAATCAGATTTTTTTCACCGGGACGATGACGGCTTGGATTTAGACAGGCAGACAGATAGTTTATTCAGACTTAAACAACAGTACATCGTCTTCAACTCAAATATATAAATTATTTTTAGACGAATTGTTAGGTGATTACACATATAGCAGTGATGATTCTGAGAATGTTGCCATGTTTCTTATCCGTGTAATCTAGAGTCCATGGTTTGAGCATTTTTATCGCGGTGTTCAATAAAAGATATCTCAATAATCTTGTTTATTGATAGATCTGTGGTTTTATTGCCCCTGTGTTCAGCACAAACCAATTATCTCGTTATGATCAGATACTGTGCCGACCAATATTAAATAACACTATGGTGTCATACGCCACAGCAGGGACCTATACTTGTATATTGGTCCCTAAACACAGGTGGCAATGTCTGGTCAGTTTACACTTTTTATGATACCTCCATGTCTTCTCGTGGTATTAGTGGTCATTTCTTAGAGTAATGTAACGCCAAATACTCAATTTTGCGTTTATAAGATATGTAGCGTATTGAAAACATTTATAGTCATCTACCCATACAGATTGCCATAAACTAAATACTGTATAGATGTCAGCCAGCTAAATCACAATAATTATAAGTGCTTAATACCTATACATGTACATTTTAAACATTTAAAAAATCTAATACTTAACATTTAACGTATTTAGCGGGTACCGGTAAAAAAACTCCGTCATTTCGTAGTCCTGTAAAGAGTGTATGGTAGTGTACGGAACAACATAATTAAAAACAGCATTCTCATTTGACCACAACGGGGTTAAATAATCTTTCCGAAAAATACAAATAATACAGAGTTTTAATTTAGAATTCTATATATTTATAACTCTGTTAACTTATAAAGATATTTCAATATACATGCATAGACAGTTGACCGTGATTTTCAAGAATCTTTAAATAATTTTAATTAATTGATAATTTATGGTTAATAACCTTTCATATAATTTTACATAATTACCTTTTTGATAATAAACAACAAACGATGAATGTTTTGACACCCATTATATTTGAAGTATGCAAAGCCGAAAAATATCAAGAGGGTCCGCTATACATTTGTATACGCTGTTTCATCATAAAATTAACACCCTTTCTGTGTTATAATCAAGAGCTGAAATTGTAAATTTATTAAGCTTCATTAATACTTAGCTTTATGGATATGTCTCTAGAACAAAATATTTCAATATATTTCATAAAAAATATAATAATCATGGCAAAGGAAATTCAATGGCCGGTATCTAAACAAAAGCATAATCGCCAAGACCGTAGCATCAGTTCAGTGCGTTAGGAACGCGCGCTACATTTTCCCGCCTTCATTTCTTAATTACTTTTGTTTTTAAACATTTTTTTTTCTATCGTATACAGAATTCTATTCTCCTAAGCAAGATGTAATTTTTAAAACTGAACTCCAAATATAAACGCTACAAATCGGTATAAAGTACGAACATGTCAACCGTAAATCTAGATTCTATAACTCCAAAACGGTATGTTATTTGCAAAAGTTAAAGTTATAACTCGCCGGGCTGCCGAAATCAGAAGAAAAACGTAATATATATTTATATATCTGATAACTACGTTACGTAAGCTTTCTAATGATATATAATTTGTCAAAATCGGCCTAGAAATGAAACTATAATTTAACAAAATACGTGAGTGGGTACATCAAATTTATAACCTCGGCGCTTCGATAAAAGATCGATAGTTACGACACGGTCACGTGACTTAGACACAACAAGATATTTGGCGTAACGGTCCCGTTTCTTATCCGTGTAATCTAGAGTCCGTGGTAAATCCTTTGAATTGGCACTTAGTCCTGATGCTTTTTCGTAGTTAATCCACGAGCGCTTATTTTTTTCCAGTTTGTGGCAATGTTACCGTTCATGTCGAGCTTTCCAGGAAACGGTATTGACGATGGCATTGTCGCTGGCGCTGCTATCGCGGCTGCTGGTGGTGCTTCATCACCCTTGGCGTTGATCCAGATAATTGGCACAGATAACAAAAAGAAAATTCTGAAACTGTCCGAACGGATAAATCCAATTATCAGCTAAATTGTGACACCATGTTTATGGTGTACTTAATAAACTACACGTATGGTTATAAGTTTATTATAAATCCATTATAGATATATTATCAGGCAACTTGATAGCGCGCATACATGTGGTGAGCGCTAGCAATAGACTGAGTAAACTGCGGAGGCATGTATGTATATGCTAACATAGTGGCACGGCGTATGACTCATGCATTCAATTTAAGGCCTATACTGTTACAGTTACCATCATTTTTTCACGTACGTACAATGACAAACTTACGCAATGTTAGAAAAGCGCACTAACGAAATGCGTACGTTATTCATAACTTGTCAACTAACGCCAATACTTACGCAATACGTAAGTATTGTTAGTAAAACGGTCCCCAGATGCACGAATGTCATGGGAGTTATTTAACACCTCCCTTTGCATCTTAAGAGGGACAACATCTTGAACGTTAACTTTGTCACGACCGCTAAATTAAAATGTTCGAAACAAAAAGCTGATCTCACTGGGCTAAAGTGCGTTCATGTTGATGCGCTTTCTTCTGCCAATCTTTTGGGTCTGTTTTTTTCGTCTACCTTAACCTTATCCTTCAAGCAGGAAAGAGCAGCATCAGCATCTTGTGCTTCACTGAGATTTAAACCTGCTGAGTATGGCAATATTTATAGCCATTGCGCAAGGTGGTCTTATTGATTATTGAAGTTTGTAAGCCACCGCAGCGATCGGTGATCAGTTTGAATTGTGAAATTCGTTACATAAATGCGGGAAATATTTCACGAAATAAACAATGGATAACAGTTCTTTCCGAATCAGGCGGTAACGTCATTCAGACTTACAAAGTTTTACTGGCAAACGCTAGATACCATCCACCTTTTGATATATAACCAATTCGCAACCACATCACTGGAATCTGTATCTAAAAGACTTTTTTTTTTTGCATTCCAGATGTGCCAAGATGGATGCATCACACAAGCAATCTTTCAAATGCGAGAAAACTTTCTTGCAGTCTTCATTGATGTAATATTTCTGACCCTTTTCAGTTAGCTTATACAGAGGTTTAGCTTTTCTCGCGAAGATCCTCGTTTCTCTTTCAGAACTTGCTGAAAGTGCAAACTTAAATGTATTCTACTTCTCTTGCAGACAGCTGAATGGCTGGTGAAAAATAAACCAGTACTGACATTAGGACACCCACATGTGGCATTCTTCAGAAAATATGTTAGGGGACGTCTGAGTTCAGGCACACATATTGATGCAATACCCTGCAGTGCCTTGACCCCAGAATAAAACTTCAGTGGCTCAACTGTGATGTTTGTGGGTATTTACGGTACAGTGAAAGGATTATACAAGAAGGACTTTGATTTGACCTCTACATGGCCAGTATAGTTAAAAGGAACCAGATTAGTTTATACTCATATAAATGAACTTTGGTTGATTTATGTGGTCTTCAAAATAGGCATTTATACATGATTTTTTAGGGGCATTATTAAGAATCTGGAAGCTTTAACATCATGACTCATTGCAATAAGTGGAAAACTTGTTATTTCACAACATCTGTATGTTTATGCCGTTTACAAGTGCGTGTGTACAGGCTGTTCAGATACAATACAATATTATTCCATGAACTGGACAATTGAGTTAACTTGAATTTGAACTTGAATAAATGAATTATTTTATTGCGTGATCAATCCGAACTTCACGTGGCTTTATTCATCGAACGAACTTCGGTACAATCCTCTTAGCTCAAGCAAGCCTTATGTACACAGTGATCATATAAATTGTTGGTAATTTTAAGTTATATGCGTGTTTTTACTTATCGCATGTTTAATGTTTGTTTGTATTTTATAATGAATAATAGACTATGCACTTTTACAAGTCGAAAAAGAAGTTATCAGCCTATTCTTATTGTTAATTTAAGTCGTGGTTATCGTTTTCGGAGGGAACGATATCGGCAAGTCTTCTCCTGTTGAGATCGTTCGCGATCTTCAGAATTCACGAGAAAAGGTTCGCTCTACAAGCCCATGGTAAAGCAAATCGTTTTTAACTCTTTGTTTTTTGGTTAACCATTTGTCTTCATATTTATTTATCTCATTGTTGATTTAACATTAATTCAATTTTGTGCATACCGTTTTGTTGCTAACAAATATTCCGACAAAATGCGATTTTACATTATATTATAATATATGGAATTAAACAGGAATAAGCACTGCATCCATTTTGAGTGCAAGTGCGAGTGTTGTACTGCTGGGCATTATGTCGAGAGGGAGGAACATGTTTCCAAGTGGGTCTCTTCCAGCGAGCGTTCTAGAGGTGCGACCTCCGTAAACCGGATGCTGGCAAGAGTAGCGGCAAAACTGCCATGGCTTCTAAATTATGGAAGTACGTGGCTTCCAAAACGCACACGGTATGTGTACAAATTTCTCTGTTTTTAGCTCACCTGAGCACAACGTGCTCATGGTGAGCTTTTGTGATCGCCTTTTGTCCGCCGTGCGTCGTGCGCCGTCAAAATTTGCCTTGTGAACACTCCAGAGGCCACATTTATTGTCTGATCTTCATGAAACTTGGTCAAGATATTTGTCCCAATGCTACCTCGACTGAGTTCGAAACTGGGTCATGCTTGGTCAAAAACTAGATCACTAGGTAAAAAAAAAGAAAAACCTTGTTAACATTGTAGAAGTCACATTTGTTGCCCAATCTTCATGTAACTTTGTCAAAATGTTTTTCTAAATGATATGTTGGTTGAGTTCAAACATGGTTCCGGTCCGTTGAAAAACATGGCCGCCAGGGGGCGGGGCAGTATTCCTTATATTGCTTAAGAGAAACCTTGTGAACACTCTAGAAGTCACAATTTTTGTCAAATCATCATGAAACTTGGTCAAAACATTGGTTTCATTGATATCTTGGACGAGTTTGAAAATGGTCCAGATCGGTGAAAAAACGTGGCCGCCAGGGGGCGGGGCAGTTTTCTCTATATGTTTATAGTGAAAACATGTGAACACTCTAGAAGTCGCATTTTTGGTCCAATCTTCATGAATTTTGGTCAGAACATGTGTTTTCTGGATAGGACTGTTGAGTTTGAAAATGGTTCGGATCGGTAAAAAAGTATGGCCGCCGGGGGGGTATTTTCCTTATATTTATATAGTAAAAAAAAGCTTGTGAACACTCTAGAAGTAACATTTTTTGCCTAATTATCATATTTTTTTTCTAAACATCAATTTTATAGATATCTCGGACGAGTTCGAAAATGGTCATGATGGGTGTAAAAACATGGCCGCCAGGGGATGGGGCAGTTTTCTCTATATGTATATAGTGAAAACATGTGAACAGTCTGTTAAAGAAAGATAACCTGTACATGCAAACTTTCTAATAGTTAACTCCATTGTTAAAACCGTGTTAACACTCTAGAGGCCACATTTATTGTCCAATGTTCATGAACTTTGGTCAGAAGATTGGTCTCAATGATATCTTGGATGAGTTCGAAAATGGTTACGTTTGCTTGAAAAACATGGCTGCCAAGGGCGGGGCATTTGTCCTTATATGGCTATATATGGCTATAGTAAAATCTTGTTAACGCTCTAGAGGCCACATTTATTGTCCGATCTTCATGAAACTTGATCAGAAGATTCATCCCAATAATATCTTGGACGAGTTAAAAAATGATGCAGGTTGGTTGAAAAACATTGCCGCCAGGGGGGGGGGGGCATTTTTCCTTATATGGCTATAGTAAATCCTTGTTAACACTCTAGAGGCCACATTTATTTTCCTATCTTCATGAAACTTGGTCAGAAAATTTGTCCCAATGATATCTTGGATGAGTTCGAAAATGGTTTCGGTTGCTTTAAACACATGGTCACCAGGGGGCGGGGCATTTTTCCTAATATGGCTTTTTATTGCTTTAGTAAAACCTTATTAACACTCTAGATGCCACATTTATTGTCCGATCATCATGAAACTTGGTCAGACGATTTGTCCCAATGATATCTTGGATGAGTTGGAAAATGGTTCCGGTTGGTGGAAAAACATGGCCAGCAAGGGGGCGTGGCATTTTTAACCAGGTTTTCCGAAGGAAAAAACTGGTTATTAGATTGGCGAATGCGGGCGGGCTGGCTGGCTGGCGGGCTGGCGGGCTGGCTGGCTGGCGGGCTGGCGGAATAAGCTTGTCCGGGCCATAACTATGTCGTTCATTGTCAGATTTTAAAATCATTTGGCACATTTGTTCACCATCATTGGACGGTGTGTCGCGCGAAATAATTACGTCGATATCTCCAAGGTCAAGGTCACACTTTGAGTTCAAAGGTCAAAAATGGCCATAAATGAGCTTGTCCGAGCCATAACTATGTCGTTCATCGTCAGATTTTAAAATCATTTGGCACATTTGTTCACCATCATTGGACGGTGTGTCGCGCGAAATAATTACGTCGATATCTCCAAGGTCAAGGTCACACTTTGAGTTCAAAGGTAAAAAATGGCCATAAATGAGCTTGTCCTGGCCATAACTATGTCATTCATTGTGAGATTTTAAAATCATTTGGCACATTTGTTCACCATCATGGGACGGTGTGTCCCACGAAAGAATCACGTCAATATCTCCAATGTCAAGGTCGCAACGACTAAAAATAGATTTAAAAAAAAAAAAAAAACTTACAAAGGGGGTTAATTTTTTTTGGTCATTTCAAAAGTTCAGTTTGAGTTTTCTCCCTTTATCAGATTTTTTTTCACAATGAAAACCTGGTTTTGTGACAATTTTGTCCCTTGTTTCTTATATGGCTATTGTAAAACACTGTTAACACTCTAGAAGCCATATTTATTGTACGATCATCATTAAACTTTGTCAGAAGATTTGTCCTAATAATATCTTGGACATGTTCGAAAATGGTTCCAGTTGCTTGAAAAACATGGCCACCAGTGGGCGGGGCATTTTTCCTTATATGGACTTATGAATTTTCATGAAACTTTGTCAGTATATTTATTTAAATGATATATTGGATGTGTATGAAAATGGTTCTTGTCTGTTGAAAAACGTGGCTGCCAGGGTGTTCCCTAGTCATGAAAATTGGTAAGAACATTTTGTTCTAATGACATCTTGGGCTGCACAGAACAGGTCAGTTCCTTTGAATCTCAGGTGAGCGACTTTGGGCCTTTCAGACCCTCTTGTTTGTATATTTCATACCGGTAATTGTATTTTGGATTTTGTACAACATTTCATAAACAAGTTACACCTGATTGAATTCATACTGCTGGTACTTGTACATGAACGGCAATTCAGTTAGATGGATGCGATCGTTTCTAGTTATGTGTCTTGTATGTGTTTCATAATTATGTGTTTCATAATTTTTCACACATTAACCCATCCAAGAAGTAGTACTTTTTCATATGTACTACATCAACTATGACATTTTATAATTAGTGAATATTATTAAAACAGGTATCGTCCTGGAAATGATGAGTATGGTTGGTCTCCATCTCAGCATAAGAGGACTGGCGCAGTTGTGACGTGCATTGAGTGGACGGCGTGGCAGCTTTTAGCTGTCAGACGTGCAGCTCCGGCACCTGCTAGGAGTAGTTCAACTACAAAGCGACAGACCCCTCTGGCCAACGACCAGTTCTCACTATAACCATCTGTGTGGGGTACTGTTGGACATCAGGGATGCGCATCAGCCAGGCTATACAGTGATGTGACCAGAGGAGCACAATCAACCCCAATGACGATGCAGGCTGATAGAGGAACAACAGGAACCACAGCACCGACGACGGTCCCGAAGGATGCACCAGGAATAACAACGACGAAGACTACTAGAAGGAGGACTAGGAACCACAGCGACGCGGACTACAACACCGACACCGTCACCCAGAAAATCATCAGCAACCACAACACCGTCGAGGAGAACAAGGAACCACAACAATGAAGAGGACTTCTAGAGCAGCACCAGGAACCTCAACAATGACGCAGACTACTACTAGAGCAGCACCAGGAACAACAAAAACGACGTGGGCTACTTAAGAAGCACCAGGAAGCCCGACAACGACGCGGACTACTAAAGGAACAACAGAAACCACAACATCGATGACTGCCCCTAAGGAGCATCAGCAACCGACGAGGACTACTAGAGCAGCACAACCGACGCTGTTTACTGGACTGGAGGTCATTTTCTTTCAAAGACTGATAGATTGTAAACTTACTCGGAAGCTGTTGATATTTTACAAGAATTTAGTGATTCTATAACCACTGAGTTGCTTTTTAAATCGAAACCCAGAATAGCTTATTCATATCAAGATAATGGAAATGTTCACAACAAAGACGATTTGCCCGGGGACAGATATACATGGAGAAATTACAGGAAATGTATGAAAGTGAATGTTTTATTGTAGAAAAGCATACGTTTAGGGTTGTTAACAATGGGGAAGTTAATGCAAAATTTCATAAACATGCATTTATGTTCAGTGAAAAATAAAATGGTAAAACGTTAATTGTATATTCCGGGGATAATGACACTTATAAAAATATGCCCCATGGAAATCGCAAACGTTATAAAAGACCACACAAACGTGTTAAACCATCATTCATTCAATCCATAGAAATTAGAAAAGACGAAAAAAACCAGGAAATACATGTAAACGATTCTTTAAAATCTGAAAATCCGGATGAATTACTGCAAGGTACATCGATAGCTGGGAAGAAAAGGCATGTTCAAAACATACAGGCGTTTTTTTCGTAACAAAACAAAGTTATGGCATGATCCGTTGTATGGTTTACATTTGTTGGGCAATCAGATAATGTTATTTTACGTATAAAAAATACGCCTGATTTTGAAGAATTTAATGGAATACTATGTCTTAAGGATGAAACGGTGAACGTGTTTTATGACACTACGTTTTGTTCAGTCGATTTCTACGTATCCGTTATATCTTTTCAGCATTTGATGTTACGAGAAAAAAACAATTATACCAAAAGCCTTCATGATTCACGGAAGAAAATTTCGAAAGTGCAACAAACAATTTCTTGATTTAATTAAATCTTAAATTCTTAAGATGGCTAATTTAAACATTTCCGTGATTTTGGACAGAGAAATAGGTATAAGCCCAACTCACTGACAGAAATGATGATGGTGGTGGTGGCGGTGATGGTATAGTTCGCATTATTATTTTATACTTATTGCCTTTGAGAGGTACAATACCAACTTATTGACTTAAATAATACTGTTGGTGGAGGTGGTTTCTTTTATGTCTCATGGCGCGTGAGAAGTGTAAGATCAGCTTATTTACTGAAATGATGATGGCGGTGGTGGAAGTGTCTTATATTGTCCATGACTTGCTTAAAATAACCAATGAGAAGTGCAAGTTTGATTGGCTTAAAAACTTAAAAACTAATGCTGATGGTGTTGGTGTCTAACATTTCTCAAAGCTTGCAGATAATTATTGGCAATGAAAAGTTCAAGACAAAATTTATTGACTGAAATAATTATGTTGTTGGTGGTCTTATATTTATCAGGACAGGCTAATATTAATTAAATGTGAGAAGTGAAAGGCCAACTAATTGACTAAAATACCGATAATGATGCTAGTAGTGATGGTGCCTTATATTTGTCATAGCCAGCTGATACTTACTGCCCGTGAGAAGTGCAAGACGAAGTTATTTCGTGAATAAATGGTGCGGGTGGCTGAGTCTTATATTGGGCATGACTTGCTGATACTCATTGCGCATGTGAAATTCAAGAAAATCTGATTGAGTGAAATAGTGATGTTGGTGATGGTAGTGTTTAATATTTCATGTTGTTGGTGGTGGTGGTGTCTTATATTTGGCATGACTACATGTAGCTAATTCTAATTGCCAGTGAGGAGTGCAAAGCCAAATAATGACGCTCTATTTCGTTCATGCGAGACTATAGAAATAACTAATTAACTGTTCTGAGAAGCTTTTACTATGTTTTCGTGACCAGCTTAAAATAAGCCTGGTTACCAGGATAAATGTTATGAGCAATGAATTTTTTTTATGAAAGTGCAGTGACTTTGAGAGATTTCACCAGGTTTCACTACATGAACTGCCATAGGAGGTAAACGCTCCTTTCCCCTAGTAGCCATGTCTTTCACTGGACTGGGGAACCGTTTTTGAAATCGGATGAAATAATAACAAATGTTCAGCGCAAGTTTTAATGATGGTTGGGCCAAAAGTGTTGGTTCTAGGTGTTCACAATGTTTACCTATAACATGATAGAAAAACTGTTTCTGATCAGTCAGTGCAGCAGTTGTGTTTCTAAATGGATAGGAATCATTTTTGAACTCATCCGATATAAGATTTATTTATGCCACACAACTTATTTGGCATAGTAAATTTAAGTATAAATTTGAAAAATATTTTATCTATGCCACTTAGAATATATCTGGTGGTTACAAGGTAGAAATCCGTCTTTTTGCGCTTTAAAACTTAAAAATAATCGCGTTTGTCGAAATGGACATATACGTATAGAAATCCAACTTTCGGTTTTAAAAGTGGTACCGTTTAAAAAAATAAGAAATTGCTTGCTATCGAGGCTATAGATTTAAATTTATTTATGCCAATGAGAATACATCTGGTAGTTAAAAGGTGGAAATCCGTCTTTTTTGCGCTTTGAAACTTAAAAATAATCGCGTTGGTCGAAATGGGCGTATATGTATAGAAATCCTACTTTCAGTTTTAAAAGCGGTACCGTTTGAAAAATAATAAATAACTTGCTAACTAGGATATATATTTAATGACACTTTTGCACACTTTCAAATTGCAAATATATGTATTGATTCATATGTATTTCATTTCAATGCCAGAAGCAATTTGTGTGGCTTTACGATTTGACTAAAATATTACTAAGAATGTTAGCAAGATTTCAATAGATGAAATACTGCCCCCCCACCATAGACCATTTTTTTTTCAAAGCCTGGCGTCTATATATGTGACTCTATTTTAGATGACTCCCCGTCTTTGGCATATCAGATGGGAATTGAGAGGCCGAAATATTGTGGAGCCAGAAGTTGTTGAAAGTGGGCTAGATTCCCTTCATTTTTTTAGTAAATTATAATTTGGAGGCAAAGATGTGTATAATGGAATCTGATATTTGAGCGTGTGTGGTGTACACTAGGGAATGTTGATGGAAGTGCGTATGTATGTACCATGCGGGAGGCCTTTGTTACACGCTCCTCCGACAAGGAGGAGACGAGGCGAGGGGGGAAACCCACCTGCGTCCACATCCGCAAAGGCCCGAAGCAAGCGCACTCGACATAATCGTCCACCCAGTCCGCTTCTCCGTCGATCCGAAGGATATCCATGCCGAGAGCAATCACTCCACAGAGAGCGACCCACACTGCGCGCGTCCCGCCACCTGTAGACCCGGTCAGGCTTGTCGCGCACAAGGGCCGCCACAAGCACCACATCCTGAGGCGAACCACACACAACTGATACACTAAACCTTCACTATTAATGTGCATTATTATTATTATTATTAGACAGGAAATTTTCACCGAGTGTGTCCCTTATTCCCATAGTAACGGCCCTCCTCATAGTATCGTGACTTTTACGAAAGACCGACAAGAAGTGCTGGAAGTTAATGTTTTTCAATTGTTAGAAGTATTAATCTTTTATAGTTATCCATGACTATTACGACGATAATTCTCATTATTTCCGGTGTTCATTGGAAAGTAGGTCATGCTTATTCCAGGGTGATGCTATTTGTAACAATGCATATGATTGGTTTTAATAAGTACAATATCAATCGTTGATAAATATTTCAGATTATGTCACCGAGCTCATGGCTGAATTGCTGCAATTGATGGAACAATACAATATCAGCCGGACTGCGAGGCAGGCTCCTTCCGTTCTGTTCTCTCCTCCACCTTTAGCATCTGCGAAGAAAATTTTGAAGACTGAAGCAGTGCAGTTGCACCGCTCTAGGTTCAATTTGTTTCATAAATTTGAACCAACTTGACATGCCATTTTACATGCAGCTAGGCCTAAACGGAGAAGCGCAGCACCCTGCTAGGCTAGCTGCCACCCCAAGGCCCCACCCTGGACCCACAACATTCCCTTTTTATAATCTGATCATATTATTATGCTGGATATTTTATTTGAAGTTTCAATATATTCATTAGATATTTGCAGGGAAACTAGTTTTATTATCCCCCGCCATAGGCGGAGGGATATTGTTTTGGCGTTGTCCGTCCGTCTTTCCGTCTTTCCGTCCGTCTTTCCGTCCGTCCGGAGCCATATCTTGGAAGTGCTTTGTACTTGGTATGAGTATATATATGGATAAGAGGATGATGCACGCCAAATGGCAGTGTACACCATCTGTTAATAACGGAGTTATTGCCCTTTGTATCTTGAAAAAAAATGCTTTTTTGAGTGTCAAATATAACACTTTTGTGTCAAGAAGCATGTTGGCGGGGGAGATCAATTCAACCAATTTGCTTGTTAATTATAGAAACAATAGTTTAAATGAAAATACTTTGAGTATGAAAATGTATATGAGCCGCGCTCTGGAAAAACTGGGCTTAATGCATGTGCCTAAAGTGTTGTCCCAGATTCGCCTGTGCAGTCCGCACAGGCTTATCAGGGACAAGACTTTCAGCTTATATTGTATTTTTCGTTCATACTTAGTTTCTTCTTATTGTACATCCAGTTTATTCGGAAAGTGTCGTCCCTGATTAGCTTGTGCGAACTGCACAGGCTCATTTGGGTCGACACTTTTCGCACATTCATTAGGCCCCTTTCTTCCAGAAAGAAGCTCCTATATATATATAATATAATATGCCACAGGGATAATATGAACATGCATGCTTAAGATCTTTTCAAATCCTAGCTGGAGGACTGATCATGTTTTGCTTCAAAATAACTTAGCAACTTCGATAAATTGTGAAATCATGTGAATGTATTATTTTGATAAATATGTTTTCATAATAACTACCGGTTGATGGAAATATAACAGTAATTAAAAAATTTGTTCATCAAAGCATTCCCCATAGTGTGGTAAAGTGTTAGTATAATATATTTTATGTCTCCACCTTTATTCTTACATGTTTTGGCCATTTTGTTTTTTTGTAACTTTTGCTTAATAAAATACGTTTTAATAGTGATTTTGTTCAGGGTACTCGAGTTGACTGTCGGAACGTAGTTGTATTGCAAAATTGTGCTGGTAAATCTTATGTAGTAAATCCGTCCAGTTTGCTAAAACTTGTTGTTATGGTAAGGGTGTTATGTTACACTTTGTTGTGTTGTTGTGTCAGTGGTAATTTAAATTCTAAATGTTGCAATAAATTTGTGTGTTACATATAAAGTGTTGTGTAATCCATTTCAATAATATCGAAAGTTTAAATTTGACATGGCGCTTCTCCGTTTTGATATAAATATAAATTCACCACGCTCGTGTTATGTATAAAACAATTAAATTCCGTCATATTAATATGAAATCAAAACAAGATTACTTATGAAGACAAATTATTAATAAAAAGAGAGCAGGACTGAGGTAATTCTCAGAGGTGAATGGCATCAACAACGAGTTTAATTCACCATAAATAACAAATCGTGTGCAGTGACCACATCGGGTTTCAACAAAATTAACATGTCAGGATAAGAGCAAAAGAAACGAAACGAATTATCTCGATTAATCTGTTTTAAATGACGTGACCATTTACGTAAGAATTATACATTTCAAATAAACATTCTTCATATTGACAACGTTATTGAAGTTTTAAAAGTTGGACGGTTAATTTGGACGTGCATTTGAACAACGATAAGTTTCTAGTTATGACTATATTGATCAGTCCTATAAGTGTCATTTATAACCGTCTTGATTAAATCATAATTCAATAATGAAATTCATAAAATAACGCTGTCCTGTATGTATAATACGAAAACTGGTAGTTATTTTTCGAACTTTACAATGACACTTGCTGATAACGAGTCTTTTGTTATGGTGTGGACGAAAGTTGTCTCACGACTACGTCACTTCCTGTTTAAACAAAAATGTCGACTCGATCGCAAAGTGTGAAAATTCGCATGATTATCGGCTGAATACTCGCTGAATGCGATGGTTTTAAGCGAACTATGGCGTAGAAATGCTTTAACACATTATAATCTCCCATAAACTTGGAATGTTTCAGCTTTTTTAACCATGTCTGTTCTCCTTAACATTACGATTATTTTAGCTTGTTTATGAATTAATTGCAGCTTTATCAAATGTTTTATATGCCGCTTATTGTTAAATAAAATGTAAAAGTATTGTGAGAAAAACATGAGCAAGAGTTTCGTCTTGTCATTAAGATTCCTCTTTTGGCAACCAATCATAAGGGCTATTATGAGAACCATTGAACATGATACAGATTACTACAGGGAGCTTAGTCTAGCCAGTTTTTTTTTTGTAGAAACAATGCCCAAGAACATATGCTTATTAAATAAACAAATTCTTAAGTATTTCGAATTGCCATAAGCAGCATTTAAATCTGTCTTATGCACTAGCTGAAATTCTTAAGAAACATTGTATAAAAAAATATTTGAAATAAAGCACCACTTACCGTCGTGTATAAATCCAATAAAGTTAAAAGGGGGAACCCAAAAGGTCACGTGATCCTGCACCCTGATTAAGCAATGTGGCTTTAGTAAAACAATCCATAGACCTATTGGTCGTATTGATTGTATACAATATTTGCCTGTTAAAAACATTTAACATAAACAATAGTTTGTGCATATACAGTATTTTGTTTTTTCGTTTTGCAAACGACAATACGAAAAATGAAATCAACACATATTAATTCGTATTCCTATTTTAAAATTTTCTTTCAAATATCCCAAACAAAGCAAAATACAGAAACCCAAAGAAATCAAGACATATTAGTTCGTATTCCGATTTTCAAATATCCTAGACAAAACAAAATACAGAAACCCAAATTGTTTTCTGTTAAACGCGAAACTTATTTCCCTAATAGTTTTTTTAACTTTAATATGAATATCGAAAATAAATGTTTGAAAATAGAAACGAGTGGCGCTGCTGAATTGTGAGATACATTATATGTGACCTTCTTGGGCAATTTCTCTCTCTAGCCATGCAGCTACACAGAAATATATAAACGATTGTTCATTTGCGAGTCAAAGGTTCACTCTCACTTGAATGCGACATTCGGCTTAAAACATCGATTTTGTTAACTTTTGAATGCGCTGTTTGTAAACATTCTGGTAATTATAACGTCTTGCGTAACAGTTAAAAAATAAAATAGTATGAGTACTGCTAAAATATTTTACAAACAAAATTAGTGCGTTTATGTTGTTTCGATGTATATATATTTCTTACTAGTACATGTATAACGTTTAACAAATGCATCACAGTATACAAATATTCTTACATTTGTTTACACTTTGCGCAGTATTTCTATATTTATCATAAATATATCGAGCGTGTGGAGTTATCGATGATACTGTGAATGCACTGGCAAAATTTACAGATACATACCATAAAACGCGATACAGAATTTTAAAACATTCGTTCTTTATTTGGCACTATATTTTCGAATTTTACAATAAATGTTTGTAAGCATTCATGAAAGAAACAAACTTATTTTAATCGAATTTAAGAGAAACAAACAGTTATTAAATTTGGTCTATGATGCGAAGGTGCTACTATCTGTGGAGAAAATTATCTGCCCTGTAACTTACTAGGATTGTCCCATAAAATGATATAACGTTGAAATTACATGTTATAAATCTTAACCATATAAAATTAATACAAAAACATAGGTAATGCAATAAGTTTTTAATATATTTAGAACAGAATATCATGATCAAAATGTGAATCCAGCCTCGTTAAAAAAAATCGAGACAAGTATGAATAACTGGCATGTCCCGTTAATGACAGGGGAATTATTTAACAAAATGTCATACATTTCTTCAACCGAATTTAGTCCTAGTGAATCCTTGTGTTGTCCATGCTCTTAAATCCCTTTCTTAACATGTTTTTTTCTATATAACGAAGTTCGGTTTCTCCATTGGAAGCTTGTATCTGCATCCTCTCATCCTATATGGTTCAATGAACGTGTCTTTGATTTCAAATCCTTAATTGTTTAAGGCAACAACTTTCCACATGGACACCATCAAAAGTCGCGACATAAAAGCTGTTGTATGTACATATTTAAGTATTAGGTTGACGCATTTATTTGTTTTCATCTTCGACTGTTTTTTCTACAGCCGTATTCAGACACGTTCCAGCCTATTCAAATCTCGACTACAGTGAATTTGTTCAAAGCTTATAATTAATATTTCTGATATTGGGAAAAAATACGATTTGAGACATACATGCTACGTCCTGACATTCTTATATTTATTTTTTAAGCGGGTTTTCCCAGCCCTATATTATTTCATCTCATATTATTTCAAATGACATGCTGAATTTAAATGTGTATTTCGTATTGCTTCCAAAAGCTCTGATTCTTCTGATATTTTGCATCAAATCATTGAGTACCGGAAGTTTGATGTAAATTAATTGTGCTGTTTTAATTAGACAATAACACACGGCAGAGCTGGGCCGACGTCTATAATCGGCCCGCTGCCGACCTAGCCATTTTGCGGCTAGGGCAGATTTTCCAAAGAAATTAGCCCATATAAAAAGTATCTCTTAATTCTTTGCGCGTCTTATAAATAAGACTAGAGTGCTCCTCAAATAGGTGTTCACCCGTCGCATTACGGAAAATGATGATCTTACGCGGTTGCAGTGGAAACCGGCATGACCGTTAGTATTGCCAAGCACGTTATTACGGATGGGTAGAGGTTGCTGCTTGCCAGTTTCAGGGCTCATTAAAGTGTGCTAGAGTCCTCTGGGTGGTGCTCCGCGAGGCCTGCGTCTGTCCACCACTGACGCCATCTTGAACATTCCCGGAAAAAAATATTTTCGTCATGTAAGCTTGCCCTAAAAGCTTGGTTTATGCCAGAAACGACGTCACTCGAAAGTCCATCGCTCTGAATCTTCAATAATTATGGTAAAAACGAAAGTAAAATACATGCCAGTGGTAGGATTCAAACTCGCATTGCCAGATTACTAGTTTTCCACTCTAAATACTGAACCATAGAAGCGATTTCGTAAGACGAAAAATTAAATCAATATATAATCTAATGCTCGATAAAATTTCACAAAACCAGCTTTTCCATATTTTGATTTAATGATAAAAATAATAGACTAGTTTTAATTCAACATTGTAAAAAATAAAATAATAATAGATTTACAATTACTTTTATGCTATAGTAAATCAAACATTCCATGGACGGGTAGATCTTGTGATAAAATTGTGGTTTAAGGCGTAAGTTTTGCGACAATTCATTAATGCATTTACTTTTTCAGTTATTTAAAATAGAAATCTACCTTGTAGGAAATGTAAAATGTAGCACGTCGGTCCATTCTTTCGTCAAAAAACCTATCTTTGATTCTTCATGTATACGGAAATCTTCTGCGAAAACATCACAATACGGCGGGCTATATGTTTATGTTGATCCGCCATTTTGAAGATTGCCGTGTAGTGTTTAATCCTAAATCAGTAATGCTTATCAGCCCATGAGTGGTCAGTTCAAGCATTTAGGCTTAAACACTACTTGTCGCATGAAAAACTTTTGGATACAAGTGACGTTATTAAGATAGATCTACCAACATCTTAACTAATAACCAATTACTTAACACTGTGCCCCTTTAATCGCATCTGATTACAGTACGTTAGTGTTAGGGGTTTTTAAGTGAATGGAGCAAATTGTAAATAATGAATTATTACCCGATCTTTAAAACATGTGACTTTTGTCGAATATTACTGACTTTATTGAATGCCTTAAACCTGACCCCCCTTGCGTTAATGTTTTTATTGCATTTTTCGACCACTTTATTTTTCCATTTATGCCAACAAATTGTACTCAAATGAGTACTTGAGTTCGCCTGTCTACACCGTTGGCTAAGACTAAATGTGGACGCCATTTTGTTCAGTATAAGCCGCGCGATCACATTTTTTCTGCTATGAAAAATCGGCCCGGCTGAGAGGGCCGATATAATTTATATTGGCCCCCTAGATACGAATGACGGCCCGCTCGCGACGTCATTTTGTTACTACATCTATTTATAGTAATGATATGTGATATATGCTTGTTTTAAATTGTGATGTTCTGTGGCTCATGTATAATATACTAGTATCCATAATGTTTCTTTATGCATGTGGACCAAGTGTGAGGTTCTGGGCCAAAAATACCGGTTATTTCATCTTTGAATACACCCTGCCCCATTCAAGTATGTGTGTGTGTGTGTGTGTGCGTGCGTGCGTGTGTGCGTGTGTGTGTGAGGGTGTGTGTGTGTGTGCGTGCGCGCGCGCGTGCGTGCGTGCGTGCGCGTGCGTGCGCGTGCGTGCGTGCGTGCGTGCGTGCGTGCGTGTGTGTGTGCGTGCGTGCGTGCACGCGTGCGTGCGTGCGTGCGTGCGTGTGTGTGGTCTGTTTTGTGATGTGTTTTTGGGCTCGGCATGACTGTTTGTCAGTTGATTGAGTCGGTCACTTCTGTATAATGAGGACCTTGAGATTAGAATAGATTTCACTCCTGCTGGAGCAGCTGATGTTTCATTTTCTTCAATGAAGAAACGAAAGTGCAGTAGATGGACGCAATTATGATCTGAAATCGACAGGTAGAAACTGTTTGGGGCTTTGAATGTGTTGCTTCCGTATAAATTCCTTTATCATCTGCTGTGTCCTGCTATATTTATGCACAACATGTAAAACGCGTTTTCAAAAAATGTCATAATATGAGGCGTGTTTTGTTTTGCTGAACATTCTGTATTATGTCTGTTGTATCTTTTGATTAAACGTTAAATATTTCTTTCGCAAATAAAGCAAATTGACAATTGGGGCAAAAAATAACGTATGAAAACATACTAATGTTATAAACATAATGTAAATGTTTTATTTGTATATTCCTTTTAAATAAATACATGTATAATACGGAACATGCAACACAGTTTGGTGACAATCTCGAAAGAGCTCATTTTAGTGTTTTACCCTTATAAATCACTCAAAAGACCTTTCAAAATAAATCTACTGGTGTCAAACAATATTTTTACGTCGCTTGTAAGTGAATATGTTTTGTTTTGTATTTGAAGCGTAGGAAAGCGTGATAATCAATCGTTAAGATCGTTCACGTTCAATAGAATCGGATCACAACTAAAATACCAAGTACTTTTATACTACTTACGAAGTGTGACGTAACAAGTTAAATATTATATTAAATAATAGTATACAAAATATTATACGCATTGGAAAATTATAAACAACAGAGATTCAATTGGCAAAAATCCTACTATAAGCAATATCTTACACTCAAAGAGCCCAGGTAATTAATGAATTAACGAATACATGCTTCAGAACGATATCATATTACCAAAATACAGATAGTAATTATAAATAACGTCAAAACAGACCAGAATAACACACCAGGTTAATAAATCATTGCTTATCTCGTTAATTAAACATGTCTTGTGGTATGCAACATGCAGATTGAATGTTGTATGATTGCATGTAAATAGCGTACTTCCTTATGTGTCTATCTCATATATCATCTTCGCTATCTCGGGGCATGTGGTTTTGCACGAGATCACGTCGGAAATTGACACGTCAGCATTGGGTGTTCTAATCTATATTAATACACTGTTCGTAAGTAGAGGGTAGTTAAGAGTAAGAGACGCCCGAACATTACGGTCACACAATTTGTTATTGTCATGGGGCTAATAGGCCATTACATTTAACTGATAGTTTAATTTTTTTTACGAACATTGGAAAACGTTGTGTTGAAATTAAATAAATAGAAGTAAATAGTTATGAACACTGAAAAGGAGTTTGAGTATGTTTATTACGAGTGTCAAAGACTATGCCACAAGAGATACATGTTCTCTTAATACAATAGTTAAGGTAACGATGCCACTCTGACATATGCAATCGCATTTTCTGACCTTAAGGAGAAATATGCGCGCGAAAACACAATCATTTGTTATCTCCGGAAACAGTAGCGTCATTCGTTTACCATGTTATCAAACCATAAACGAGAAACGTTAACACACGCTTCATTGCAATTATCCAACATAAATGATCTTCATATCTTGATTGAAACGAAATATCAAAAGGGATATACGTTTCGTGTTTGAATTTTAAAATGTCGTACAACACAAAACACTATATATAAATCAAGCTAGGTGGTTTTTCGTATTGTGTTTTTGTTTTGGGTATTTGAAAATCCGACTACGAATTAAAGGGATCTTTTCACGCTTTGGTAAATTGACAAAATTGAAAAAAGTTGTTTCAGATTCGCAAATTTTCGTTTTAGTTATGATATTTGTGAGGAAACAGTAATACTGAATATTTACCATGGTCTAATATAGCCATTATATGCATCTTTTGACGATTTTAAAACCTAAAAATTATAAAGCGTTGCAACGCGAAACGATTGAATACTTTGGAGAGTTCTGTTTTTGTCGTTAAATTTTGTGAAACTACGAAGATTGCTTATATAAGGTATAAAATACGTCAAGTATGTGTACTCTGCGGAATAGCTCAGTAGGCTAAGGCGTTTTTACTTCAGGACTCTGGCAGGACTCCAGGGGTCACTGGTTCGAGACCTGGACCGGGCAATGTTCTTTTCCTTTTTTAAATTTTATTCTTGATTTTTTACTGGAGCTGTTAAGATCCAATGTTTACATTGATCGATATAAAGCATTTAATGAATAAGTTAAAAAATGCCAAAATCTGTGAAAAGGCCCCTTTAATGTGTTGATTTCGTGTTTCGTTTGATCGAATCAAACATGAAAAAACACACGAAAATACGTTATATACACGGGCCAACAATTCTTCTCCGTAGCTGTATAGGTCACTTCTGCCTGCTGGACGAGATGAATTGATCGTGTGTGTATTTTGAAGTTGATAAGGTACTTTCTTGCCAGAGGTTTCATTGTGTTTAGACCCAGGGTGTGTCCCAGCACTCCTACCTAATTTGCTAACTAGACTCACGAAAGTTGGGACGAATTTTGAATTACCTCTGCATTGTCCAGCAATTTAGTTTCTACTGCAAGTGATTACAATTTAGTGTGGCCTTTTGCTGTGGGAGGGGGCCGGAGTGCCCGGAGGAAACCCACCTGTCCGGTATGGTGACCACATACCAAGCGCACAAGCGCCTGGAACGGGGATTTAACCCGAGTCACATAAGTGAGAGGCGCATGTACCAACCACTGCGCTAACCGGGCAGCCCACATTGATAAATTGATCATCCCCTCACGTTTGCTATCGAAACGGTCTTCAAAACACTGAAACCGCGTTAGTTGAAAGGTGAATTAATAATACCTTAATAGATTGAAAATAGCATTCCGAGTATACGCTTATATGACACAGTTAAATAAGTACAGCAAACAAAATAAGTGTTTGGTCTTATTGACAACGTTGTTTCCATTCATAATTAAAAAAAAACATGCAGATGATGTTGTTATGTTTTTGTTTTTTGGAGGGGGGGGGGGTCATTCAATCTATTGTTAGTTCATTGATCTGTTGTCAAGCGATTGAATCCGGTCTTCAGTGGAGGATATTTCCTCCTACACAATATTCCAGTGGTTTTCTCACAGGTCTGTGTTATACAGCTATGTCATACAAACATATAGAAACAACGCGCGTGTATTCATGACGTGTGTCTTTTATATAATTGCTGGAAATTAAGAGCAACTTTAGTAAAAGCATATTGTCCAAATCAAGATATCCAGAAACATGTCGCGCAAAGAATATAAAAATATTACATTTGCGGTTACATATTTTTCTTTTTTAAATTGATTGATGTCTTCAATTTGTCATTTTTAAATATTTCGCCTTTTTTATTAAGATATTCCATGTTGATAAATACAAAAACGGCACAGTTCTTAAATCCGATGTTATGATGTTTGAAGTTATTATATCATGGCACTCGGGTTAGCGCAGTGGTTCGCATATAGGCGACCCGGGTTAAATCCTCATTTTTTATGAGCATATGAATCCGATTTGTTACCGTTTTAATATGTCATAGTACAAAGATTCCGATGTCCATATTAAGCCTACGTCAAAAGTGTAACCTGTTTAAATTTCACACAAACACAATTATTATATTTGTGATGAAAAACATCTTTCATGAACCCTATGTTTTTTTTTTATTCTGCTGAAATAGAGGATATTTGTTGGATTCGGTGGATTATCGATTTTAATTCACGAGTGATTATAGAAAATAATATTTTCACGAGTGGCGCAGCCACGAGTGAAAATATATATTTGATATGATCACGAGTGAATTAAAATCGATAATGCACCGAAACCAACAAATTTTCTTTTTATTTTATGCTTTTTCACAGTTTATATACATTGTTAAAGAGTTAAACTAAAGAATTACGTTGGGGAAAATGACGTCATTTCGTAAAAAAAATGACGTCATTTAACATAAACAGTGAAAATTATCGATAATTTTCACTGATAATTTTCATTGTTTGAAACAGTGAAATTATCAGTATTAATTCACTGATATTTCTCTATAAACCACCGGAAAGCATAAAATAAATATCTATAATTGTCAAAAATTTTGGGTTTATAAAGGTGCTTTTTCCATTATTTTTTTTAAATGATAAGGGTATGAAGCTGCCACATGTAAAGTATATGATCACCATTAATTGTTTGAAAAAGGTTTGAGTTTATAGGCATCACATGTCAACTTTCAACTTGTATATTTTTTCTCTGAATGTCTTTAACATATTACAGCAAAAAGTAATGAAACTAAATTTTATTTATGAATTTATTTGTTCCAACTTACTTAATTCCTGAATCGTATTTTTGTCCGTTCAATAAAGTTACTTTACGTTTTAAAGATTAAGATTCTTATACAATGTAATTTAATTATTTATTTATTGTTTTTCCTCTTTTTTTCAACTATATTGAAAAATAAGCAAAATAAAATATGATCCGCTAGTGTACCCGCGATGCAATCCGAAAACTACTTTATCTACGAATAGTGGATTGTAACCAATGATGACTGCGATTGGCGGGTAAAAGATGGGACAGAAGAATGCCTAAGAAAAAACAAAACAAAATACATTTCTATCAGTATCAAAAATGGCACTGTATACAAAGTTGACAAGTGCTGAGAAAACACATTCTTCAATATGATGGTTCAAACGGTATGTTTAATTGCATTTTATGCGTTCTTCTTTCAATGATGCAACGCATTTTGGTTTATGCCTCGTTCTCATTCTTTCGTGTCTTCTCATTGGATTCGTGCTCAATTTAATACGTCATTTTCGCTCTCGCCAAATACTTCGCGTGTCAGGATTCTATTCAAGTAGATCGAGCGTTTACAACTGCTGACTATTTTGCCGAAAAAATGAGTTTTAAACAAGAAATGTTCCACACAGACATAGATATTGCTTAAATTGTGGTAAAAAATACCATTGCAGAGTATTATTACATTATAAATAGCCAGCACTTAAAACAAAAAAGTTTAGAAATTCTGTGCAAGTGGCAGAAGCATTTCTAAGGACGGCCACGCTCTATTTAATTCGGAGAACTGAGAGGTACCCGACAGGGTATTGTAACTCAATATGCAAGACGCGTGAGACAATTATATTTCAATTAACACGTTTGCATTGTTTTGTTGAAAGTAACCATCACAGGCAGCAGTATCATAAAAAAATGCCCCCCCCCCGGACCATACCCCCCCCCCCCCCCCCCCCCCCCCCCCCCCCCCCCCCCCCGAGCTTACCCCAGGGGTTCCAGATTCTTAAATGTACACCTATTGTGTATGGTTTAACTTTCCAACATCGAATAATGACAAAAATAACAGTTTAAAAAAATACCCCTCTTATAGGTATTATATATACACAAGGTATGAAACGCACTATATGCCTATTGCTGAAAGATTGTGGAACACTGGACGTGACCTTTTTCATCGAAAACACACATGTTCCCGTGCAGTTGCCGACAAAATCCAACTGGATTCGTTAAAAGACAGTAAAAGAAACGAGATTACACTATTAACCGTTCTTCTGCTCGGCTAATAACTTTAATATTCAATTAAATTCGACTTTCTCGCTACATGTCTGTGTTTTGCTGTCATATTTTGTCGATCGAATACTCGGTTCTAAAACGCCATATCATTGGCCAACACAATGAGAACAACCAACCAGATGACGCGTTATAAAATTAAAATGGTGTACATGTGTTGATAAAACACCGAGAGACATATAGCGAGAAAGTCAAATTTAATTGAACATTAAGGTTATTTGCCGAAGAGATGATCGGTAAGGTGTGTAATTACGAAGCTTTTAATGTCATTTATTGAATCCAATTGCCTTTGTCCGGCAAGTGCATGGAAACATGTGTGTTTTCGATGAAAAAGTTCACGTCCAGTGTTCCACAATCTTTCAGCAATAGGCATATAGTGCGTTTCATACCTTGTGTATATATAATACCTATAAGAGGGGTATTTTTTTAAACTGTTATTTTTTGTCAATATTTGTTGTTGGAAAGTTAAACCATACATAATAGGTGTCCATTTAAGAATCTGGAACCCCTGGGGTAAGCTCGGGGGGGGGGGGGGGGGGGGGGGGTATGGTCCGGGGGGGGGGGGGCAATTTTTTTATGATACTGCTGCCTGTGGTAACCATGGTTAAAAATATTTACATCCCTGCTCTTATTTGGAATTTTATATTTGAAAATAAATCGCTTCCATCATTAAATACACATTCAATTGTGTCTTAGAAAAAGGACATTGCAATCTGTTACGTAAAAAATAACTTCCCCACTGGGAGCCCCATTTAGAACGCGGTAAAGAACGGAGCACGAATCCAATGAGAATAATCTTCTGGATGATGCAGATCATTGGCCTTCACCTTCAAGAGTTGAATAAAACAGTAAATATGTAAACAAAGACGATTTTCAGATGGTTTAATACTGAAATAGTATTTTATTGAGGATATAAAAGTTATAAAATGCTAAAAATACTTGTCATTGTATGCGCATGCGCGAAATACATAGTAAAGGGGCACGAATGTACGAGAACATAGCATACAATCAACTCACAGGCTGGCATTGTTTTCCAGATAGATACGACACAAATAACAGATACCAAATAAATATTACACATCAATTAACCCCTAACCCTTCGTGGGCGGAGTTAACACCGCACTTTCAATTGTGCGATTTCTCTTTGGGTGTGAATCTATTTGGAATTCAATTCTCTCGCAACTAGCATGGTAGTCCATATAAACGGACTCCCAGAACCTTTGATAATTTTTGCTATGGCGGCTCTGGCAGTCCATGCACCCCTTCATAAACATGGGTGCAGTTGAGCGCAGCGAATCCGTGTGCTTCACTGAACAGAGTTACAGACGTCGTTCGAGACAAATTGGGGAAAATAATGAATAAACTTCATAACCATGTTAAATTTACCTGAATGGAAACCTACGGATGTTATCCTTTGCATGCATCCGATAAAAATACGACGATGTTTCAACACACTTTTCTTGCTGACATTGTTATGTTTAAATTTGAAACAGTGTATTCTGTATCGAATACCACATCGTTATCGACTTTTTGGCTCCAACACATAACGCGACGTACAAAATATTGGTGTAATGCGACCTGACCTATATTGGGTCAATTTTCTGATATTGGGGATACAGCGTACAAAACAAAACCTTAGTCAATACAAATCAATTTCTTGCTTTAATGGTACCATTTGGATGAGTTTGTGGTTTAGATAGGTAAATTTTAATAAGCTCTTGCAGTTTCAGTGTTCATTAACCTTTGAATTGTTGATAACATTTTGCACCCATGGACAAGAGAGAGCGCATTGCAACTCTCAGCCTAAGCTGAGAGTTATTTTTGCAACTACTCGCACGGTAGTTAACTCGTACCCTGGTCAACTCGTATCCCTTATTCTCTCGATACCGTTATTCTCTCGATACCGTTACGTCATATATATTACAAGAATAACAGCGCGTGCGAAATTTTCATTGTCCGAAAACTACGCTATTTTTGTTGGACCTCGTTTTTTTTCTAAGAAAATACAGAAGAAAAGATCCGTCATAAGCAGGTATATTGCTGAAAATCATAATATTTATGCTAAATTATAACAAACAATATGTAAATCAGTACCATTTGACCCAAATTTACTGAAAAATCGTATTAGAATTATGTTGTCGTTTGTTTACACAGAAGGGAAGTAACTCACAAATCAGGTCAGTATTTGTAGGCGCTTAAAAGTAAAGGTAATGTCAAGAAGTCTATGCTACACCATGTTCACTTATGTGCATAAAAATCAATTAAAATCTAATTCAAGCTTGGTTGCACTGAAATGTCACTGAAATCCGTTTCCTTAATGAGGTGTTGATCGAAAGTTCAGCATGCACCATAAGAGCTTCTCATGAAACACATTTAAGAATTAAGGCAGCATTATTTTTGCCTTTCAGCCCATCCCCCAAAAGTACAATGCTGGAAAACAAAAATACAATCCAGAAAGCCTGCTTGCTTACAAGGCAGTTCAAGAAAAGGGTCTACAACTCAGACATTGAGGTAAAGCGTTAAGGGTCTTGTAAACTAAGAGAATCCGAATAAAGGATGGAGAGCTATGACCCAAGAAGAAGAAGAAGCCCTAATTAAGCGCATCACAACGTTGTCCCAGTTAGGGAATGGTATTACGAATGCCAAACTTAGACAGCTGGCCGGCGAATTGCTTCACGAATTACCTTATTCAAACTATTGATTTGTTAATGGTTTCTAGATGAGTAATTTATGCATACAATCAGGACAGCAGTTCCGGATCACTAATGAAACAAACACTGCTATTTTTATACCTCTTTGGAAGCGGATTATGTCCACTATCCTACACAAGTTTCAAAAGTTGGAATAATACCATTCATCACTATGTAAACATCGAATTTCCTAGTCCACTCAGAACACTAGTTTGGACTCAAGTTTATGTCAGAACGGGAGTACTTTGGCTTATACCCCCATTGTATACAACAACAACAAAAGCTTTATTATTCAGTGCTCCAGCTAGCAATAAATGGAGGGGTGCTGCGCCCCTCTAAAATTTGCCCACTTAAAAAGCGCCCCTCTATTTTTCTGTCAAATGCCCTTTTAATCTCTAAATTCCTGCTTTCAGGCGATATAAATCGCCAGAAACATCGACATGAATACACAGAAAACACCCTTACATGACTGCCTGGGGTGTATTAAGTCAACAATTGTGAACAAACAAGCCCCAAGGGCATGGTTTGTTATCAGATCACTAATTAGCCTTTTGTTGCAGACGATAGTAACATGCTGTGAAAGATTATCTCTGAGGTCACGCTTGGTTAGGCACAATCACACTCGAATGAAATCAAACTCGGCACTATTGATTTTTTTAAACTTCTGAATTCTTTGGCTATATTTTTTTTGCTTGCAAAAATAGTGATTTTTAATTCAAAATACCTATTAACATTTGAAAATTAATCATCTTTTTTTAATGCGAATATGCGGTTAATTTTTAGTCCGAAATAACGGCATGGAAAACATATTTGTGTTTGGATTTTATGTCTGAACTTTAAAACACTGTCTGTCCTCAATCATGATGAATTTTAACATGAATATGGGCAGACAGTTGTTATTTCAACAAATAAAGAACTTGTTTGGAAGGAGGATTTATCACTGCAAGTAAAATGTAATGTTGATATTGTCATATATTTTCGCGACCTAACAAAACTGTCAATATAGTTGAAATAACGTGTTGTGAAATAAAAATATCCTATTATTAACAATAACAATGTTTCATTTTAATCTCCAGACTGGATTCTACTTCATGGTGACATTGATCATTGTTTAGACTTAAAATTTGTCAATATAGATTTTTGTTTTAATTAATCTTATTATTGTGGACAAATATTGGCTCAAAGTTATTTAAAGCAACGAATTTAAGCAGGGTTCCCTCTGGGCTTTAAAAAGTTGTCGCCACTTACTTTCGCCAAATTTAAAAAGTTGTCGCCACACTGGGGCTTCATTTGGGCAATGAAGATCATGTCATTGTAATACAAACAAAAACTGCGCATTGAACAGTATGTTAAAGGAATTGATTTAATAACAGTAGTATTAATAATAACAACACATTTAACATTGTTCATGAAATAAAGGCACATTCAATCAGTTGTAAGTCTTGTTGATTGACACCTTCTGAATATGTTGCCACAGCTTGGTTGCTTCAGCATGCAGCTTTCTGGTAATCTGAAATTACAAAAAGGAAAAAATAATATTAATATACTACTAATAATAATCAATTAATGTGTAGTATATAAATAATATAAATGTGTGCCAGCACATGACCTACTACATAAAGCTCATAACACAACAGTCAAATAAAATAAGCATTTGTTAAATTGTGTCTCAAATTGATTTTCATGTACTTCGTTATGTTTACCTTTTTTAAAACAGTACATCCGGTAGTGAATTAATTGATTAGCTTTGAGGATATAAAGAGTTCATACAGCATATATTGTGTGTTGGAAATCATATTGAAGGAAATGAAATTCTGTTTAACAACTGTCTTTGTTTGGGTTTTGTTTGCAAGCTGGTGAATGTTAGCGGGAAAACATTTGCATTTTTGAATGAGTCTCATAATTATCAGAATCTAATGTTCACTTTCTAAAGTCGTTATACACTCTGAACTGGCCATGTTGACGAGTAAAACAAAAATGTCACCGTTTACATGTAAATAGAATCAATATATCTAAAATGATTAATTATTTTCTATAATTACACCGATTTTTCTAAACATAATCGATACTTACCTTTTTGAGTGTCATATTGTTGTCAATGTAACGGTCTTGGAATCGGCTTCGAACACTTAGACAAACACTTCACATTTAAGCGCAAAGTCGGTCGGTTTATTTCAATGTTGTCTTATCTATGAAGCAATAAAACTGCCGACCAATTAAGATAACTTGTAACAACATCCCAGATAATCGCAATTATCACAATTGCATGCCACTTTGCGGTAGTCTGCAGTCAGCACCACGCTCCATTGATTACTGCATCGCTTACATCATGGAAATCTATAGTATTACGACTGCCGTAAAGCGGCTGGTAAACACAGCGTCTTTTGTCATTTTAAGAAAATATGAGCGCAGAAAAATGCCGTTTTTTTAAAAAAATCGCCATTTACGAAATTTTGTCGCCAGATTTTTTATTTTGTCGCAATTGGCGCCAATGGCGATCGACAGCGGGAACCCTGATTTAAGTAGTGACAGTCACAATGTTTTTTGACCCAGTGAAACCCCTGAATTTATTTTCTTCTAAAAGACCACTGATGCTGAAACTGGAACCTGAAAGATTAACATGCAGTTCAATGATGATAGGTGATAAAAAAACATCAAAATTCCCCCCCCCCCCCCCCCACACACAGGAAAGAAATATGATATCTACATATCTCTAATGCATGAAGTCGGATGCTAGCCCAAGTCGGTTAGGAAATTGGCTACTTAGTTGTTTTCCTTAGCGCCAATGTAGATAGTAATATATTTATTATATCCCCCTTTGAAGAAGAGGGGGTAAATTGCTTTGCTCATGTCGGTCTGTCTGTCGGTCGATCGGTCGGTCCGTCCACCAAGTGGTTGTCATACGATAACTCAAGAACACTTGGGCCTAGGATCATGAAACTTCATAGGTACATTGATCATGACTCGCAGATGACCCCTATTGATTTTGAGGTCACTAGGTCAAAGGTCAAGGTCACGGTGACCCGAAATAGTAAAATGGTTTCCGGATGATAACTCAAGAACGCATACGCCTAGAATCATGAAACTTCATGGGTAGATTTATCATGACTCGCAGATGACCCCTATTGGTTTTGAGGTCTCTAGGTCAAAGGTCAAGGTCACGGTGATTCGAAATAGTAAAATTGTTTTTTCGGATGATAACTCAAGAACGCATCCGCCTAGGATCATGAAACTTCATAGGTAGATTGATCATGACTCGCAGATGACCCCTATTGATTTTGAGGTCACTATGTCAAAGGTCAAGGTCATGGAGACCCGAAATAGTAAATTGATTTTCGGATGATAACTCAAGAACGCTTTTGCCTAGGATCATGACACTTCATAGGTAGATTGATCATGACTCGCAGATGACCCCTATTGATTTTGAGGTCACAGGGTCAGAGGTCAAGGTCACTGTGATCCGAAATAGTAAAATGATTTTCGGATGATTACTCAAGAACGCTTGGGCCTAGGATCATGAAACTTCATAGGTACATTGATCATGACTCGCAGATGACCCCTATAGATTTTGAGGTCACTAGGTCAAAGGTCAAGGTCACGGTGACCCGAAATAGTAAAATGGTTTCCGGATGATAACTCAAGAACGCATACGCCTAGAATCATGAAACTTCATGGGTAGATTGATCATGACTCGCAGATGACCCCTAATGATTTTGAGGTCACTAGGTCAAAGGTCAAGGTCACGGTGACCCGAAATAGTAAAATTGTTTTCGGATGATAACTCAAGAACGCATACGCCTAGGATCATGAAACTTCATAGGTAGATTGATCATGACTCACAGATGACCCCTATTGATTTTGAGGTCACAAGGTCAAGGTCACGGTGACCCGAAATAGTAAAATGATTTTCGGATGATAACTCAAGAACGCTTTTGCCTAGGATCATGACACTTCATAGGTACATTGATCGTGACTCGCAGATGACCCCTATTGATTTTCAGGTCACTAGGTCAAAGGTCAAGGTCACAGTGACAAAAAACGTATTCACACAATGGCTGCCACTACAACGGACAGCCCATATGGGGGGCATGCATGTTTTACAAACAGCCCTTGTTGTAATTGCATTACACAAAATGAGGAACAGCATACAATTGGTGAACTCATCCAATGCACTAATGTTTACAATTAATAAGTATATATTATAACAAAAGTATATACTTAAGTATATTTATAACCAAATGCCCTATTTTCCAAAATTACGCGTGAAATGTGCCCTTTTTGGGGAAGCTCCCCTCTATTTTGAAAAGCTGGCTGGAGCACTGTTATTGCAATGTATAATGTAAGTGTATACATATATGTTACATGTACATGTTTGTGTAACCCTCAACGTAACTTGCTTAAAAAGGTGAGCCACGGCCGTTCGCGGTGATTTGTGGTGATTCGGGCTGATTGCGTAACAGCGAGATACATCGCGCGTCGGTCACCGTGGAGTCGCCAAGACATCACCCAAATTTTCTTGTCGCTCTGAATCACCGCGATTTGTCACGTTGCATCGATTGCGGTGATGCGAGAATCGCGGCAAAAATCACGGGTCGCGTAGTGTACATGATTGAAAACAATACTTTTGTGCTATTCTTATTTATACTGAGACATTTTTATTGAAAATGTTGATGTTAACATTACATAATAAAATTTAATAGTCAAAAATAAATGTTACTAGCTGTAAACAGAATCAAATTCATTTAAATCTATAATCACTGTCTGGCTGACTAAAATAGAAAGAAAGGTTTGCAAATTATTAAGAAGAGTTGATAAACCAATAGACAGCTGTAGAAATAACGTCAAATGAAAAATAAAAGATGAAACATAGAACATGAACACAAAGATGTCATCATGATGTAAAACAATGTCCCAACACTTAGAGGGTCATGATGATGATGAAAAAATTGATACCAGACAACAATTACGCAAAATGTAAATTGTCAAGATCAGCTGTGTTTATTTTTTTTCGGGGGAATTTTAAACGGTTTTAGGGAAATTTTTCAGCCCGAATAGGGAAAAAATATGTTTTTTCAGAATTGGGAAGAGGCCGAATATCGGCCTCTGTTATATAAGGATGAAAAGCCCTGAATTGTTTGGTTGAAGTATAATCTTGATTTATTATCAAAATGATTATTTTGTTTATGCAATCTGCAGGCTGTCAAGCGGTCATACTTTTTCCTACTTTTTCCTACTATTTCCTACTTTTTCATCAGGATCCTACTTTTTCCTATTTTTTTACCAAATCTTCCTACTATTCCTACTTTTTCATTTTCAATGGAGAATTATTTTTTTTTTAAGAGTTTATTTAGTAAACTTGCAGGATGAATGAATCTATGGCATGACTGTATCCCTGTTAAGGTGCATTCATCTAGATGAGACCTGACAACCCATGCTGACTGTCTGCTAGCACCTCTTCAGGAGCATAAATATTTATTTCTTATGTAACTTTTAAAATTATTGACAAGTTTTTTTTTTAAGTAACAATAGTGCCTTGTTTACTTCCTTAGCATTTGTACACTGCAGACTTCACTACCTTACACAGTTCTCAGTGATGCAAGAGCTGAGGGAACCCATTGTTTATTCCAGTTTTATTTTGTTTCCATTGACAACAATTTGACCAAACCTTATGCATGTTTACATGATATTGCTGTTTGGAATGTAGAGATATAGAGATACATGTATTGTATGAGTGGTTACAATGTATGTAATATGGAATTTATTACACAAGTTATTGGAAAAAAGATAAAACTGATACTTTGCCGAGTTTTCATCATTTACAAATATAATGTAATAAATTCTGTATTACATGACAACGGATATGATGTTCTATTGATATCATAGGTACATCATGTTTAGTAATTAAAGATAAATGCACAGAGCCTAAATGCCCTGATACATTTTTATGCTCCCGGTAGGGTGGCATATTGCAGTTGTACTGTCAGTCCGTTTGTCTGTCTGTCTGTGTGTGTGTGTCCGTCCAAAAACTTTAATATAGCCATAACTTTTGCAATATTGAAGATAGCAACTTGATATTTGGCATGCATGTGTATCTCATGAAGCTGCACATTTTGAGTGGTGAAAGGTGAAGGTCATCCTTCAAGGTCAAAAGTTAAAAAAATCCAATCCAAGGGAAGTAATAAGCTTTAAAAGGGAGATAATTTCTAAACCTGCCAAATGATATATTGAAATTTTATTTCAAAGCTGCGCATTAGTGGGCATTGTGTTTCGGACAAACACAATTCTTGTCTAATGATGCCATAGCTAGTGAGGTAACTTCAAGGTGTTAAAGCGAAGTATTAAAATTATTAAACGGCATTATTACACTCCCGCAAAGTCATCAATAATGTAAAAGCCATTATTTGAAACTGGAATAAACAATGTAGTGCAACTGTTTCATTGCCCAATCAATGCTGTCATAAAAAATGTCAGGTGATAAGGTCCTATCTCCAGTTGCATAATCTGCTCTGCAATGACCAGTCATTTTGAATGTAACTTAAGTCATTATAACTGCACCCTATTGTCAATTTAAAGGTTTCACAATGTAGCTGTAGCAGAGCATTTACACTGCTTTATATACTAGTATTAATCTTGAACAACAAGTTGGTGTATCACTAAATAAATTTGGTCTTCTGCTTAAGGATATAACATGCACAATATAATTACCATTTTTATATCGATACACAGAAGACCTCTAACCACTTATTTGATGATACACCAAAATGAACAGCATCTAATTACATGTATACTTCTTTATCAGGGTAGCTTTGCTTGAAACTTAATTATCATAGATACACTATAAGTGCTAAAATTCCTAGTGGGAAAACAAAGTTTAACCCTTCATGGATGGAGAAGTTGGACAACAGTGGAAAAACACTGGGATCATGGTGCAAGAGAGATACCGGCAATGAGTTTGCAAGATATTGTACTGTCTGAATGAAGTCCATCTTGTAGTAATTCTGGTGCTAATCAACTTATAAGTCATGCAGATGGATAAAAACACAAGGAAAACATGAAATACATGCATGATTATTCACAAAAGCGTTTGTTTGGAAGTGCCCAAAAGCCAAGCAGCTCTCAGGGTTGTGGGGATAAATCTATCTGTATGCAAGTACATCCATCATACAAGGAACAGGTACAAAAGACTGAAATCTTCTGGGCCCTTAAGGTAGCTTCAAGTGGGTATCCATACAGAACATGTGATGGCACTCCTGCTCTGTTTCAAGCTATGTTTCCTGGACCTGTGTCTAAAAAATAAGTATTATGTATTCCTACTTTTGAGGGAAAAGTTCCTACTTTTTCCTACTTTTTTCCTACTTTTCTTGCAAAAGTAGTTCCTATTTTTTCCTACTTTTTGAAAAAAGGTCACTTGACAGCCTGAATCTGTAATTAACTTAATCTATGAAGCAGCTTGTTTGTTTTTTGTACCCTACTGTTGAAACCAGAGGGGACTTATGGTTTGCGCTCTGTCAGTCAGTCTGTCCGTCTCACTTTTTTTGATCCTGCGATAACTTTAAAAGTTTTTCATATTTTTTCATAAAACTTAAAATATGGATAGATGGCAATATGGAGATTATGCACGTCATTTCATTTTGTTCCTGCGTCAATAATTATGGTTGCTATGGCAACAAATAAAAAAAAATCTGACAATGGTGGGGTTTCACCGGTAGGGGACCATATTGCTTGGCAATCTCTTGTTTTGGCTTTAAAATTCATTTTTTTTGTTAAACTGTTTAAGGAATGCATGTAAATCATTAGTAAGTGCATGTTGGTGTACTAGTGCATTATGCAATAACAATGAACAGAAAACAATTACTTTCATTTGCAACTGTATCTTATAACACATACAGTGGTGACAACAGCAATAAATTACTGGTCAAGATGTGAATGATTGACTTGTCATTAAACCTCGTCATTATGTACAAAACGTTATCTTTAAACCTAGTCAGCTGCCATTAAAACATAAAACATCTGTTTCAAAAACATAATGTATAATTTCTGGTAGTCATCATGCACAACAACTTAACATATAGTAATTAATATATCAGTTTTACAGAACACAATATCTATAAACCTAGTCATCATGCACTAAAACTTAGCATCTCAGTTTCACAAACACAACATCTCTAATCCACAATGTCATGCACACCAATTTTTCACAATCTAGTAACTAGTGTCTCATGGTCTGCTGTACGTTTCACTGTAAGTTCCACCCGGGGGCCGTATACAGGGTTTTTTTTGGCCCGATTTTATAGCCGAAATTCGGCTATGTTCCCAATCCCAAAAAGTATACTTTTTTCCCAAGATGTGGCAAAAGATTCCCAATTTCCCCCAAAAAAAAAAAAAAAAAAAAATTTTTTTTTTTTTTTTTTTTTTTTTTTTAGAAAGAAGTCTCATGTGTATTTTATCTCAATTTTAATTAAATTACATCTAACAAAGTATTATATGATTTTTGTCTTTTAATTTGAATGATTATAAAGAGTTAATTCAATTTAGTATTTCCCTAATTAGTGGACTTTTCATGTGGAAAAAAGGCTAATGAATTTATTTTCCCGATTTCATGAAAATGCCGATAAAATTCCCAATTCCAAAGCCATGGGCTATCTTCCCAAAAAGCGGAAAAAAACCCTGGTATACCTTAGCACATTCACTCAACAGTTCACTTGTTGTTTGTCTTTGGCGTCATACCTGGCCCAGAGGTCTCTGATACTATTTAGTATTCTCAATCCTTCGGCTCACTGGCCTCACTCTCCTAGTGGGCAGACCATCCCTGAGATACTGTAACTCATACACTTAACATCCTCAGCCTCTGCCCATAGTGCCGGAACCGGACGGTAGAATGTCAGTTCCTGGCCTCATGCTTTCCTATTCAGGGAGTGGTGCCAGCCTTCAGTGTCATTTATTAGTTCTGACACTAATCCCATACACTGGCAAGGAGTCAATATCAAATATTGGATGGTTCAACCACTGCTCCTCCATGTATCTCACGAACCTGGTGATCTGTTCGGAGTTAGCTCTAGTAGCCAGCAGCTGGAATGCTGGCTTGATGTCGGCGGCTGGAAGGAATGGTAGCGCCATCATGTTTCGAATATATGTATGGATAGACGCCTTCTCCATGTACGCTGGCCTTAACCCCAGGTCCCTCACCTTGTGCCAAACAGCCTGTGTGAAGTGGAAAATACATCCCTTGATAGTTGCTCCCGGAAATACCTGACGGACCGCTTACCACGCCCCTGAAAATTAAATAAAATCAAAATTAGATTTATACATAGATCTTTGTAAAAAGATTTTGAGTTGTATGATTGCATGGCAACTTTTTGTTGGTTCGTGGTAACATATAAACTCTACTCAACTTCTGTAGTTCATTATATATTTTAAAACCTACTCTGAATTTTTTACAGACAGACACCTCTACAGACAAAAAGAATATTATAATCATATTAGACATGATAACCATGTCTTTAATTTGTAGATTTAAAAAAATTATACACTGGGTAGCCCATACATGCAGGGATCATATTTTTTTGGTTTTGTGGGTCCTAGACCGATTGGGGTCATGAAAGACCGATTGAAAATCCCAAACAGTCGGTCCGATTCTGGTTGCTAAAATTCCCTTGTCATGAAATCGATTACACACGGCACATGCTAACACACCGTTATGACATTCTTATCTCGATTAGGCGTGATAAACCATTCGCTGCAGTCTCTAAACCAGTCAGGACCGATTAATTGCACGTCAAGAATCAAAAACTTGTGAACAGCAGATTACAGACGCGTCCGAAATTAATGTGGGTGGTCGAAAAAATTTCAAACTAAAAAAATCACAAAACAGTTTAAGAGACTTAAGGCCTGTGATGTACATATCGATCGATTCTCGGTGTCATTGTGTGTCTATTGATAGTTATCATTGTTATAGCGGTTTATAGCGGTTTCTCTGTTTTGTCTGCTAATGTGACTGCGCGCACTGGTTTAATTATAATCGGTCTTCAAAGTTAATTGACGTGCTTGTGATACAAAACAATATGTTGCGATTGTAATGTATTGTTATCACTGTAAACTGTAATAAATTTAATAATATCTGAGATAGAAGTAAAAAACGATTCTTACACGGCATGTGAAAACTTTCATATAAACAAAGAAGAAAATCATCTATGGGTTATTCTGCAATAATTATGGGCGGACCCTATACACTGAAAGCACGCGCTGTAACTAAACAAAACATGCGGCTTCATTTTCCACCAGCGTAAAAATCCGGTTATATAATTATGAATGAAAGTCGCGGATCTGATCGACAGAACAGCCGAACGTTATTTTTATGGGCGGAACTTCAAATAAAATAGTACACAAGACAAATAATATACATTGTATAAATCTTTAGTAAAAAACGTGTTAGAATCGAAATAATTCGTGTATTTTATAGTTTGTTGTTGAATAACCCATGACCGGAAGTTTAGATGCCTGGTTTCAAATCACTCGTACTTTGCACTCGTAATTTAATCCCTACGCATCTAAACTATTGGCTGTGGGTTATTCGACATCAAACTATAACATACACGAATTATTTCTTAATTATTTGGTTTTGCTACTGTCAGTAGCCAACCTACAGTACACTCCACGTGTTTTCCCCAAAAAACGCGCTCCCTCCGCGGGTTTTTTTCTGCTAGCGAGTGTTCACGCGGCGTTGGAAGAGCGAGGTGAACTCGATAAAACGCTCGGCGTTACGCCGCGTTCGCTAATACCCGCGGCGTGTATTACTTTAGGCTAGTCGGTAAATGCAGACACTTTCCGTTCTTATCAGTGATCGCCGCGCAACGCCGCGTTAGCAGTGTGCTACTGGGCATGCCAAAAAATAAAAACATTGTTATAATAAATTGTTTAAATACTGTAGTACATGTATAAAAAGATAATTGTATAGAAAATTAATACGTATAAAAATTATGTTTTTTAATTCACAGGTACGTCTACAATATGAATTAGTCTAATATAATACATTTGACAAATTAATATTTATATCATAACACATTCGACACAAGAATAAATGTTCCGTAAAATTTCCAAATGAGAATAATAATTAGTAATCCGAAACACACTACGATTTTTAATTGTTAACACGATGTTTACAAATGCTTCCAATATACAGTCATGTATATTTCCCGACAAAAGCGCGCGAAAATTATGCTGCAATGTACAAGGTCAAGGTACAATGTATACTCCTGCAAAGCGTGCTTGTATTGATTTTTTTGATACAAACTTTGTAGCGCAGAGAACATTGTTGATTTCGGTTAAAAGTTTCTTTGGTATTTATTAACGAAATTATATCGCGAATAAGTTGATATTTCCTCTAAAATAATTTCAAATCGAACACGCCGATTCTTTATCGTTACGGTATTTTAGTAGAGTAATTATTTTAACACTAATTGTACTGTAAACTGATTACAGAAGACATCTGGGCGGAACTGGATTTTAAGTGTTTGACGTTATGAAAACACGCAAAGCATGTCTACTGACCGATTGTGTAGACTGCTGTATTCGGTGTTTTGACAAAAGGGATTAACATGTGTGAATGTCACTCTGCCGATTTGGTCCATAATTAATGGTAAACATTGTTTAGAATGTCGACGCAACAAGAATACAACTGTGAATATTAAATGCAATTATCAACTCAATAGTTACCACCTTTTAGCAATCAATGGAATAACCTACAAACAAAGAGAAAATCAATGCATTAGCGAGCAGAGAATAGACTTTGTTCCGACAATTAAAACCATTCCTTATGCATTCGTTGAACGTGTTTACTTGAGTAAGTTATGCCTTTAGACAGGAAGCGGCTTTTCTTTGATTACGTCAAACTGTCAATTCACACAGATTTGCGAGATTTTTAGGGTCCTTGGTCATTTGTATACATGTTCATTATAGAAAATCACCTGCTAACATGAAAACTTTGGATTAAATTATCAAAATAAAAACAATGTTGCAAACTGTGTTTATATTAATTGGTAAGTATTAGTTAAAAGACGACGTCTTGTGTGTCGTAAATCAACGAGTTTTCTATACAACCACAACTACTTCTACAACCACGTCGGGATCGATCTATCTTGGTTGTTTTTTTTAATTGTAAATATTATACTACATGTACATGTATGTACTTGTAATAAATGTAATTTTATTTGAAAATCAGGAAGTCAAACAAAATTAAATTGATCGTTATCTCGTAAAACGCGGAGTTTCCCCCGCGTTGCCAACGCCGAGGGCCGCCGCGTCGGTTTATCAGTTTTGCCGATCGTTAACCGCCGCGTCCAAAATCATGCAAACGCCGCGTATAGCGGGATTTTCTGAATCTCCCTCCAGGTCGAAACCCGCGGAGTATGGAGGGAAATTGGGGAAAACGCGTGGAGTGTACTGTACGCACAGACATTTGTTTGGTTCAGTGCATGTTTGTAAGCTATAATCGAGTCGACAACGATTTAAAACATCGGACTTACACAGATTAATAATATTGACAACAGTGCAAAAAGTCTGATAAAACAGCACACGAAACAACAATGAAATAGCAAATGATAAAACCAGTTGAGAAAACTTGTATGTTCTGTTTAAAAAAATGCTTTAGGGAATTTTACTTGTACATTATTATACCACCTTCATGAATGGCAAAATCAATGGTATACAATATTTTAACGTACTTTTTCATGATATCGGATATACGCAGTGTTCTGCCGTGAATTTTAACTGTTGGGGACAGGGACCCTTTAGGGTTAAAAAAGTGGGGACAAAAAGGAAAAATATGGGGACAGAGAAATATATTTGTAGCAGAATTTAATTTTCAGAAACTAATTATATTTTACTTGCACTCTTAAATTTGCTTGTTTTCTTCTTACAGCAAGTCCACAGGACGTAACATTCTAATTCAACCATGAATATTTAAAAAACTTTTTATAACTGTCAAACAATAGTCAACATATTTACAAAACTTTCAACAGATTTATGGCCATTGAACTCAGCATTGCGTGTCAAAGTGTTGTTCGATAATTAGAATTACTGCTAGTAAAGGCGTTTTTTTTGTGTGCTTTATGCACAAAGTGCTTGTCATTTTGTTGTTGTCAAACAGTGACCAAGACAATTTTCGAAGCCAATTTGCTTGGAACGTATGTTTAGGGCCAGGGGTAGACTTTTGTCATTGCTAAATGATGTTGGCACTTGGGAAGACTCTGTTGGGGTGTTGTTATTATTATCGTCGTATTTTCTAAGTTTACTTGCCAGAGGACAAAAACTAAAATGGATTTTGTTTTCTTCGGCCGTTCGCTTTCAGCCATTTGGATTGGTTGTTATAATCTCAACTTACCAATGCAATAAAGTGTTATTAAAGTAAATTTACCATTAGCTGCAAAATGACGTCACGTCCAATGAAATAATTCGTTTTGATTACACACTCACTCGATTACTTTACCGACTTACCAATTGAATCGATAAGTTTTTATTACTAATTCCTGTGCGCTCGCGGACCCATATACGGAAAACAGGTGGGGACAAATCTTTTATTTTTGCGCCAATGACGCATGGGCACATCCACGGCAGAACACTGCATACATTTTCGGATACTTTTTCCCCATTAATATCTAGACTGATTGATGTTGCGGAAAAATATGATCCCTGCATACATGTATATGATTTATCTATTTTCTTTTGAAAGTGAATTTGTATAGTGTTAGTATAATACTGTGACATCAGAAAAGCAAATAAAAACTTCTGTTTTTACAGTTTTAATACAATGTCTTTAAATCTAAGCAATTTTTTGTATTCTTATTACCTTGCCATAATGAAGTTTTCTACAACAGGGGTTTCACTGGCCCAAAATAAACAGATAACCAAAATAATATAATATTAATGTAAACATCAATGTATTAAACAGAATGCTGCATAAATGTTTCAAAATTATTTATTTAACAAAGAATCACACCAATGTACATCATTTGAAAGAGAAAAAGAAATATAAAACATCAGAAAATAAAGCATCTCACTTCAAATTGTTAAACAGTTATATTTGGTCATTTGGACATGATATACATCAGCTTCTGTTGTTAAAACGTTTTCTGTTAGTGGTGGATGATTTCCAGGTTCAATTAAATGAATGTTTTTCACGCCTTTTTCCTGACAGATTGGCCCAGATAATTGCCACCATCCATTCTAGTTGCCTGAAATAACATAAAACATATTTTTAAAAACTATCAAAAACAAACCAACACATAAAAGTCCCTTTCTTTAAATGTCCGAATTTTTACATATCCGAAATATAGTACATCGAGTGAATGATATACTTTTTATGCCCCCCTTCGAAGAAGAGGAGGTATATTGCTTTGCTCATGTCGGTGGGTCGGTCGTTAGGTCGGTCGGTCGGTAGGTAGGTCGGTCGGTCCGTCCACCAGATGGTTGTCAGACGATAACTCAAGAACGCTTGGGCCTAGGATCATGAAACTTCATAGGTACATTGATCATGACTCGCAGATGACCCCTATTGATTTTGAGGTCACTAGGTCAAAGGTCAAGGTCACGGTGACCCGAAATAGTAAAATGGTTTCCGGATGATAACTCAAGAACGCATACGCCTAGGATCATGAAACTTCATGGGTAGATTGATCATGACTCGCAGATGACCCCTATTGAATTTGAGGTCACTAGGTCAAAGGTCAAGGTCACGGTGATTCGAAATAGTAAAATGGTTTCCGGATGATAACTCAAGAACGCATACGCCTAGGATCATGAAACTTCATGTGTAGATTGATCATGACTCGCAGATGATCCCTATTGATTTTCAGGTCACTAGGTCAAAGGTCAAGGTCACAGTGACCCGAAATACATAGCAACTTCATATTTGGCTTACTGGGGGGCATTGTGTTTCTCAAAGAAATCTTGTTATTTCAGAAATTGTTGGTATCCAGGGCCCTCAATCGATGAAATATTTTTTTTTTTTTTTTAATAATATGTGTCATATTATTATTATATCTCAATTCTATTTCAATTTAATCTTGTCAAACATGCTAAATTATAAAAATGGAATGAATATAGTGCAAACATGTATAAATGTAATAATGAGAGAGTAAAAAAAAAAATCCCCCCAAAAGCGAAACGCTGTGAAAATTCCCCCTCATGAGGGTAGCGACCCGCTTCCCCTAAAATGGATTGAAGGCCCTGGTATCTTAATCAAAATATATTCTTCCCAGAACATTACAATAATAAAACTATTAAACAGAAATGCTCACAAATACCTGTTGAAACAAGTTTTTATTTGTTTTTGTGGAGAAATTAAATGCTTTTGCCAGCCCCATGGTTTTGATTAAAGAAATAGAGGCCCTAATAATCATTATAATTATTGATTGTCATGACAGTTTGTCCCAGTATTGCTTAATTTATTGCTCAATATCATAAAGGAGCAGTTAATCCGATAATAACCCTCATAAAACTTGACATTGGCAGTAAAAACACAGTTTGTAACATTTACATGCTTCAGTGATTTCAACTGCACTCTGCACTGTAGGTCGCTTACATCGTTGTAAATCAATATTTGCAACTGACAGACGCTTTCTGCTAATGCTTGGTCACATGCTTTCATTTCGCAGTACATTTTCGGATAGGATTTTACCAATTTTTATGCCCCCCTTCGAAGAAGAAGGGGTATATTGTTTTGCACATGTCGGTCCGTCAGTCCGTCCACCAGATGGTTTCCAGATGTTTACTCAAGAACGCTTAGGCCTAGGATCATGAAACTTCATAGGTACATTGATCATGACTGGCAGATGACCCCCATTAATTTTCAGGTCACTAGGTCAAAGGTCAAGGTCACAGTGACTCGAAATAGTTAAATGGTTTCCGGATGATAACTCAAGAATGCTTACGCCTAGGATCATGAAACTTCATAGGTACATTGATCATGACTGGCAGATGACCCCTATTGATTTTTAGGTCACTAGGTCAAAGGTCAAGGTCACAGTGACTCGAAATAGGAAAATGGTTTCCGGATGATAACTCAAGAATGCTTACGCCTAGGATCTTGAAACTTCATAGGTACATTGATCATGACTGGCAGTTCCCTCTGCTCCAACACGAACCCAATCAGCTGCTCTTCAATAGCCATCCCATAAGACAGGGGACGGCCTGTCTTCTCGAGATGGCCTCGCTTGTCCTGTGGTATCGCGTCGAAGCTCATCGTTTTCCAACTGCCCAAAGTAGATTTCGGTATCTTGTAGGTGCGGCTGGCCTGAAGGACGCCATGCATGTCTGCATACCGCAAGACCTCTTGCTTCTCTTCCATAGAGTAGGTCTTATAATGGCCACGAACTGCTGGGGAGCTCGTGGTCACTTCGCCCTCGCGGTTCTGCACCGAGCAGTCTTCGACAACAAAATCCGCGTTTATACTTCCGGTATCATCACGTGCCGGTACTGTACTGCTAATTTCACTAGTAACCGGTAAATCCAATTTAATAACTTAAAATGCAGTGCAAAGATATATAAATGTAATTTATACTATATGGCATGGTATTTTACAAGCACGTGCTAATATCGGTAGTGATCGTCGATACAATTGACGCTATTTTCGGACACTTTAATTTTCGACTAAGTTTTCAGACACCGGTATTTTGTGAATATTTTTGGTATCTAAGTTTTCGGACACGAAAAAAATTAATTATTTTTAAGTGTCCGAAAACATAGAGTAATTACGATAATTGTCCCTTAAAACAGGGACATGTAGTATGTAAATTGACTTAGTCCAGAGACACAAAGATAGCATATTAAGCCCAATAAATGATATATGTAATTTTGTAGACGTAACTGGTAATTTTTTAACAAAAAAGGCTAAGCATTCACAATGATAAATGTAACTGATGATATTTTAATGTCAGTTTGAAGATGTTGACTCATGGCATATTTTAAGGCAAATGATCCTCAGTTGCTACCATTGCTTTACAAACAATTGCATTATTTGTGGTTGTTGTTTTTGACAAAAAAACTAACAAGAAAAATACTCTACAATTTTATTTCCAATAAATGTTAACACGATCATACAATTTTACAGGATGATAATAATGTTCTTATTCTTCAGTTTGCAAATTGAAAGCCTCTGTATTGGTCAGATGGAAACTGGTCCCTTATTCTTTGGATGCAGCAAGCTGGGAGCACAGCACACACTTATTTTCCAAGAATTCCCAGCACCACCTTGCCAGCTCCCTATAGCCAACATACCGCATACGCCTGAAAAATTTTTTTAAAACAAACATTGTATTTCTTACTTATGAGTACTTAAGCTATATTTGTATGATCCTATCTATTTAAGATCCACCAACAAATTCCAATGAATGATATCAAAATAATCTAAGCAAATGTTTGCTGTTAATGGAACAACTATAAAAACTTACTCATTGGCCTTGTGATGCATCTGCCCATACTGCTGGACATACTGGTTGTAGGCCGTTTCCAGGACAAACTGGTCAAGGCAGACTGTCCGGAAGCCTGGGTGTTCTGTCATGCACTGGAGGGCTTCTTGAGATTCACTGTTGAAGCTGTCACGTTTCCTGTCGACATTCTCCACCTCTCTGCAGCACACTGACTCCACCTCGCTGTCCATGGCTGGGCAGTTTGAACAAAGACACCTGAAATCAAAATCATACAAACCAATTAATCACTAGTTGTGAAATCCATAATAGTTTTTGATGCTGTCTTACAAGCAGTTGTAAATAAAATTTTGTTCCAATACAATACGTTACTGATATGGCATTCAAATAAGAAGTGAGGTAAAACTTAATATAAAAATTAACAAAAACTTTCAATCGTGGTGATACACCTACTACTTCTATTTTACATAACTTTCAAACGAGGCACGCTTTTATAACTGATCATGATTGTAGTTGATGTTTCGAAAATGAACTTGCTATAAAGTTAATGTCTTGCAAGTTAGAAAAACGCATTAACGATATTGAAATTTACCGGTAATTTTACGTACCAATTCGAGTTGCCTCGTCGGATTTCCACTTCAGGCACTTGTTCCTCTGGCAATTCAGGCCGTCTATCAACGCGATCTTGCTCACATTTCTTCTCAATATTTGTTCAAACTGATATGGCTGTGCAGTTTCTTCAATATCAGACAGCTCATCTTCTGTAAACGACTCGGTAATATAACTATTTCTATCGCTTGATATGCTGCTGTCGCTGTCTGCCATTTTGCTTTATTTGGAGTTGTCCTTATAGTGACGTTAGAGTACCGAAGAATGCCTCGGTAGTTTCCGGAAATATTTTTGGTAATTTCCGTCCAGGTGTTGTAAACTGTGAGATTTATGACTGATTTCACAGGTAAAAAGTCGGATTTTACCGTATTTTATTTGGCTACATGCAACTATACTATGATTCAATCTTGTTCACAGCAACTTGATATTGTCGCTGAAGGATACCTTCAACTGTTAGAACTTACAAGACAGCTTCAAAGCTGAAACTAAGTTCATAGTCAGAGTCGTCTTTATCTTCAACCTTATTCTCAATATTCGTGACATCTATGGACTGGCTGTTAATAATAGACATACACTCCAATATTGTTTTCTGTCATGGTTTGTTTATAAAAATCAAAATGTATGTTTGTTTTATTTTGATTTGATGAATCCAACCTACTTAACTGAATTTCAGTTCTGATAACCATGTGTTTACATTTCATTGAGAAAGCTGGTATATGTAGAAATATTTATACCCATGATACAGAACCAGTTACTGGTAAGAAGCCTTCTTGAAACAAAACAGTGGTGGAGGAGGTATGTAACACATTTTGAAGAACAAAAGCTTTTATCTATTATAATTGTGCACAATCTTTTTCTTTACAATGTTTTACTGTTCAACATTTTGCTTACTTGAAAGGGTCTGTGATTCAGGCAAACTTTGGGTTGGATAATATTACAAGGCCCTTTGTCCGCACTGATAGAACCGTGGTACAAGTTGCTGCCAGCTCTGAACCACCGGCATGACTGATGTCAGTTCCAGGTGCTGTCCATTTGGTCTCGTCATCTGATGAGCTTTTGCCTTCTGTGGCAGTTATGGTAGTTAAACTGAAATAATTATAAAAATACAATACTTTAATGTCCAGTAATTTCCCTATTATAAAACTTATAATGTATCAAAAAAGCAGTTATAATTTCCCAAGTCAGGAAAAATGTCGCTAATTTTCCCAATTCAATGGGCCTGGGCCCCATTCCCAAAATGAAGAAAAAAAAACAAGTGAAATAATAATAATTAAAACAAGAAGCGAGATGTACAGTAACAAAAACCTAATTTAACCGTAAAATAAGTTATGGTTATTATTAGCTCGGGTGTTATCAGAGAAAACCCGAGGTATTGTCATAGCCAGCTCGTCGTCCGGCGTCGTGCTAAAACCTTTACATTTTGTTGACCTTTTGAACATTGGCTCTAAAATCAAATTGCTTCCACCTACAACTTTGAAACTTCACATGTAGATGCACCTTGATGAGTTCTACACGCCACACCCATTTTTGGGTCACTAGGTCAAAGGTCAAGGTCACTGTGACCTAAAAAATTTAATTCTGACAAGCTTTCATTTATTAGCTCATCTATTTTTTGAAAAAAAATTATGAGCTATTGTCATCACCTTGGCGTTGGCGTCGGCGTCGGCGTCCGGTTAAGTTTTGCGTTTAGGTCCACTTTTCTCAGAAAGTATCAATGCTATTGCATTCAAACTTGGTAAACCTACTTACTATCATGAGAGGACTGGGCAGGCAAAGTTAGATAACTCTGGCGAGCATTTTGACAGAATTATGTGCCCTTTTTATACTTAGAAAATTGAAAATTTAGGTTAAGTTTTGCGTTTAGGTCCACTTTTCTCAGAAAGTATCAATGCTATTGCATTCAAACTTGGTACACTTACTTCCTATCATGAGGGGACTGGGCAGGCAAAGTTTGATAACTCAGGCGTGCATTTTGACAGACTTATGTGCCCTTTTTATACTTAGGAAATTGAAAATTTTGGTTCAGTTTTGTGTTTAGGTCCATTTTATTCCGTAAGTATCAAAGCTATTGCTTTCATACTTGCAACACTTACTAACTATCATAAGGGGACTGTGCAGGCAAAGTAATGTAACTCTGACTGGCATTTTGACAGAATTATGTGCCCTTTTTATACTTAGAAAATTGAAAATTTTGGTTAAGTTTTGTGTTTAGGTCCACTTTTCTCAGAAAGTATCAATGCTATTGCATTCAAACTTGGTACACTTACTTCCTATCATGAGGGGACTGGGCAGGCAAAGTTAGATAACTCTGGCGTGCATTTTGACAGAATTATGTGCCCTTTTTATGCTTAGAAAATTGAAAATTTTGGTTAAGTTTTGTGTTTAGGTCCATTTTATTCCGTAAGTATCAAAGCTATTGCTTTCATAATTGCAACACTTACTAACTATCATAAGGGGACTGTGCAGGCAAAGTAATGTAACTCTGACTGGCATTTTGACAGAATTATGTGCCCTTTTTATACTTAGAAAATTGAAAATGTGTTAAAGTTTTGTGTTTAGGTCCACTTTATTCCTACAGTATCAAAGCTATTGCTTTCATACTTGCAACACTATTAACTATCATAAGGGGACTGTGCAGGCAAAGTTATGGGCCCTTTATACGTTGAAAATTTGGTTAAGTTTTGTGTTTTGGTTCACTTTACCCCTAAAGTATCATAGATATTGCTTTCATACTTGGAACACTCACAAACTATCATAAGGGTACAGTAAAAGGACAAGTTGCATAACTCTGGTTGTCATTTTTACGGAATTATGGCCCTTTTTTGACTTAGTAACTTTGAATATATGGTTAAATTTTGTGTTTTTCGATCCACTTTACTTCTTAAGTATCAAGGCTATTGCTTTCAAACTTCAAATTCTTTCATGCTATCATGAGGTTACTGTACCTGGCAAGTTGAATTTTACCTTGACCTTTGAATGACCTTGACTCTCAAGGTCAAATTATTAAATTTTGCTAAAATTGCCATTACTTCTTTATTTATGATTAGATTTGATTGATACTTTGACAAAACTACTCGTACCTGACATACCACAATAGACTCCACCCAAACCATCCCCTGTGCCCTCCCCCCCCTCCCCCCCCCCCCCCCCCCCCCCCCCGAATCCCCCCCCCCCAAATTTTTTTTTTTTGATCTTGTCACAAATGACCACCACACCCTCACACTTCCCGGGTGTACTTTGTCCAGGGTTTTCCATGGAAAATATGAGGCTGGAGTATTCGGACTAAGTTTCCAGCCTTTTCCAGCATCAATATTTAAAAAAAAGGTGGAAAATTGTCCATGGTATGTGGAAATAGCCTGGAATAGTTTCCATGGTTTTCCAGGCTCCCTGGAATAATTACCATGGAACAATTTCCAGGGTTTTCCAGCCAGCATCAAATAAATACGGTCCGAATACTCCATGTAATCTGGAAAACCATGGATTTATTTCCAGGGTTTTCCAGATTACATGGAGTATTCGGACGGTATTTTTTCCATGCTGGCTGGAAAACCCTGGAAAATGTTCCAGGGTTTTTCCATGTTTAATATTCCATGGATGCCTGGTATAACATGGAAAATTGTCCAGCGTTTACCATGGTCACTGAATAGAAAAAGAAATTTCTGGTCTAAAAACAATATTCATGTATTAAATGAATACAATACTCACAGTTTAAGTTAATCATAATTTAAGGTTAGATTAAAAAAAAAAATAAAATCAACATAATGCCTTAGTTTCTTCGATGTATTATTTTGTTCACAATTCATCAAAATATAACATCAGATTACAAATTGTGTTACATTTATTTAACAAATTATTCAGATCAAACAAGTGTTGTTTAATACATGCTTACAAAGCCTCTAGGTCCATTATCATAAATCAGCCCTTACATAACAGAACAGGCGCTACTTTAAAAGTTAAAAAGTATAATGCAACCTTCACAACATGTATTCAAAGTAACAAAATACAAGCAAGTCAAGTAATATACAGTAACAATTCACGAACCCTGTACAAACGATATACAAGAAACAAAATGAAAAATTTAAGTTATTTTAGCTGCTTCATTTATGTCACAATATATGTAGCTGCCCATGAGCACAAGGATACTATTTTTATGTCCCCCACTATAGTAGTGGGGGACATATTGTTTTTGCCCTGTCTGTTGGTTGGTCTGTTGGTTGGTTGGTCTGTTGGTTGGTTGGTTTGCGCCAACTTTAACTTTTTGCAATAACTTTTGCTATATTGAATATAGCAACTTGATATTTGGCATGCATATGTATCTCATGGAGCTGCACATTTTGAAAGGTGAAAGGTCAAGGTCATCCTTCAAGGTTAGAGGTCAAATATATGTGGCCAAAATCGCTTATTTTATGAATACTTTTGCAATATTGAAGATAGCAATTTGATATTTGTCATGCATGTGTATCTCATGGAGCTGCACATTTTGAGTGGTGAAAGGTCAAGGTCAAGGTAATCCTTCACAAGGTCAAGGTCATCCTTCAAGGTCAAACATCATATAGGGGGACATTGGGTTTCACAAACACATCTTGTTTTATTTTTTTTAGATCATCTCACAAATTAATGACCACCACACCCTCACACTATACCCCACCCCACCCCCCATCACTTTTTTTTTTTTTTTTGAAACGGTTAAAAAACACAAATATTTATTTTTATTATTTGATGTTTGAAATACCGTCCAACCATCGCACCCAAGAATCCCCCCCCCACCCCCCCCCCCCGATTTTTTTTTTTTCGCATTTTTTTTCCGCATTTTTGGAAAATAATGTAATAAATGTCCACACCCCCACACTATACACCCCTCTTCACTCCACCCCTCCCTCCTTTGTGATTGAAAATGAGAGTCCCTTCACCTTTAAAAAGAAAATAGATGAGCGGTCTGCACCCGCAAGGCGGTGCTCTTGTTCAAAACTGCACCCGCAGCCGAGAGTTGGCACCCGTTATGCGGTGCTCTTGTTCTGCTTGTTTGACGCAAATGCTTTTTTTTCAATCAAAACATTCACAAGGGAATTAAAAATAATATAAGTTTTATCTTACCTTTCTGCTTCCCTGGAAATAGAAGATATTCCATATACTGGAGGTTCAAAGACAGATGGTCCTGTTTTTAATGGAGTGCTTGTTGTTGCTTTCTGTTCTTCTGATACTTTCTTCCCACAACTTGAAATACTGAAAACAAACAATCTGACAAATATGAAAATTCATGCAACACATGATGGATAGAATGAATTAAAATTGCACACAGTAAGAAACAAAATGGTTTGGAAGATTATCATGGTTATTCTTTGTTCGCTTTATATATTCAAACTAATTATATAATAATATGTAATATATACATACAAATACATCCATATCGTAACATTTCTTCACCTTAAACAATAATAATCATAGAAAAGTAAACAAGACTATTTTGATTAGTAGGGTACTCATGGATCTAAAAGAAAACGGGCAGTTTCCTTTGATCGAAATTTGTGCTTCCTTTGAAATCCTCTCCACCTTAGAACTTCATTTCCAATAGTTATGCGACCAAGATTATGTGATGTTTTCCTCTCCTTTCTGCATTTCGTTTTTTCTTCTATCGAGAGTGTACATTTTCTCTTTGAACTTGACAATTTTTGTTTTGAATGTCTGGCCTCTTCACCCTAGACCTGGTCATGTGATACACAATGTCTTGTGCAGACCAATCAAAATTTGTTATCGGAAAATCGGCTTCAAATGGATCGCTATGAATGAGTAAACAGCGTTGTAAATAAACTGATTGTTTGTAAACACAATTGACTTGGAAGACACTGTATTTTGAGCTCGAAACAAGTTTTATTGCTCATTTTTTATGGTAATGTCCAATAGCATATGTATATTATTTTTTGATAACCTTTATAAATAAAATCTGCAACAAATATTTAAAAATCGGTAATAATTACGTATTGTCACCTTTTACGAGGCTTAAGAAACATATACATCCCCTGTCAAATAACCATAGTCAAAACATGTTCGACCATGTTTCAACCATAGTCAACCATGTTTTATAAATTGATTTATTAACATTCAAAAATACCTCTTAGAAATATAACATTTAGTCTTACACAACCAAAACATAAAATCCCCATTAAATGAACAGAATTTACTGATGGTAATTTCAGTTGCCCCAAATGAGCAATTTTGTTTAAAGCAAGATATAGACATGTAAAGATGGACATGAGATGATCACTCATTTCACATCTTATTATTTTAATGGTCTGAGTCGAAGCACCATTAAACAATAAACAAATAAAACTCCTTTTTATAACCTTAATTGAACTGAAAGTCAAGTTAACAAATAAACAGCAAATTGAGTCACACACCCAAGAATGTTGCCCATAACACCTTCAATACTTAAACTGACTTGTGTTCACTACATCACATTTATGCTGTCATTTAACAATAAACATCATTGATTAACAGTGTTTAAGACACTTTGAAGACATATTGACCAAGATGACCATTGAGTTCACTCCAGGGGGACTGTATTTTGCATGGTTTCCCGTTCTTCTTGTTGCAGGTTTTTTTGAATTGCTAGTACTTTTGCAGTTATATCTTTTGTGTGTATGGTAGGAAATTTCTAATTCATGATGTAGGTGAAAATGGAATACCTATTGGAATCAAATTTGGGTTTCGCTTTTATTTTAGAATTGGGTGCTTTGCCACTAACTGAATGGGCTTACATGTCATTATTACTGAATGAGTTCAACAGCAATGTTTTGACTGCAGTAAATGGGTTCTTTTCCAAAGCCACCAGTTTGGTCAGCTTGCCTGGAGTTGGGCTGCATCTTTTTTCTCTGCTTTCTTCTGAATATCTCTGTCCTCCAGCTTTCCTACTCTCCTCTTCAGTTAATATATCTCCTGAGACTGATATCCATTGTGCCTTTTGGTAGGGGTAGCCTGCCTATAATTAAAAAGGGTCATGATAACAGTAATTTTGACATGTTTGATAGGTTCTTTATCTTGAAACGTAGATAATTGGATCAGTTTCTTCATACTAACAAAACAAATATTTATATCTGTTGAACAATGACTTATGTGAGACGGCTCAGAACCTGTGTCAAACAAAGGCTTATGCTAATAAACATTTATAATTGAAAACAAATAATTTTATGAACAATGAAAGAATGATATGATCGAAAAAGCTATGAATATTGTTTTTCAAAAAAACTTACAAATTATACATTTCAGTCATCTTAAAGCTTTTGAATTTAAAAGATTGTACAATTTGAACAAACTTAAAAACAATATAATTATGTGGACAATCCAACTAAAGGAGGACTTCTTCCCCACCAATTTATGGTGCTGAAGGTATGGGAGGCTGTTGTAATCAGGTTTTTGATCACTCATTCCTTTGCAACAGTTTGTATACTCATACTTTGTTGACTTTGGACTGTGGCTTTTTGTTATGGATGCTGCATTCTTCATACGCTGTATGCAAATGACCTTTGATCCCAATGTTAGGCTAGCTTTAAGTTCTTTTTTCTTTGCAAGGACAGAGTCAGCATAGCCATGGTTCAGTTTGTGCACCTGGCCATGTATTCCACCCACTCAGTTTTGTGAGGAAGTTTTGGTGTTCACAGCTTTGTATGACCTATTAACCACTTCACTTTTGTGTGATGTGGTCAAAAGTTTGAGAGCATCAAGAGCTTGATAACAATTTAATATGCTTTCTGAATTGTATGTTTTTAACGAATAAATAGGTAGGATCTAGACCATTTCCATTGCATTTTGTAAATACCAAGCATGTCTTGGGGTCAATATCGGTAGACAGTGTCTCAATAGTCAAATTGTTACAAACGCTTTTATCACAAAGGTGACTGACCAAGTCACTAGGGCAGAGTTAAACTAAGGTGACACATAAGGGCTATTCTGTGGACCAAGAATTGCAGCCTCTTTTCTGCTGATGGCACTCTAACCCACGTTCTTCTGTTATTGGGTTGGCCACCAATTGCTGTATACTCAATCCTTACTAAACAGTCTGAATATGACTTTTTGGGGCATTATTTTTTTTACTAGTTTGTAATGTAAATGTACACCATTTTTTTCTGTCTTTTTAGCTCACCTGAGCACAACGTGCTTATGGTGAGCTTTTGGGATCGCTTTTTGTCCGTCGTCCGTCGTGCGTTGTCCGTTGTGCAGCGTCAACATTTGCCATGTTAACTCTCTAGAAGCCACATTTATTGTCCAATCTTCGTTAGATTTTGGTCAGCAGATTGATTTCAATGATATCTTGGACGAGTTCGAAAATGGTTACGTTTGCTTGAAAAACATGGCTGCCAAGGGGCAAGGCATTTTTCCTTATATGGCTTATAATATATGGCTATAGAAAAATCTTGGTAACACTCTAGAGGCCACATTTATTGTCTGTCATAAAACTTGGTAAGAAGATTCATCCCACTAATATCTTGGACGAGTTCGAAAATGATGTAGGTTGGTTTTAAAACATGGCCGCCAGGGGGCGGGGCATTTTTCAATATATGGCATTAGTAAAACCTTGTTATCACTCTAGAGGCCACATTTATTTTCCGATCTTCATGAAACTTGCTCAGAAGATTTGTGCCACTGATATCTTGGATGAGTTCAGAAATGGTAACCTTTGCTTGAAAAACATGGCTGCCAAGGGACGGGGCATTTTTCCTTATATGGCTTTATATATGGCTATAGTAAAATCTTGTTAACACTCTAGAGGCCACATTTATTGTCCTATCTTCATGAAACTTGGTCAAAAGATTCATCCCAATAATATCTTGGACGAATTCGAAAATGATGTCGGTTGGTTGAAAAACACTGATGCCAGGGGGCGGGGCAGTTTTCCTTATATGGCTATAGTAAAACCTTGTTAACAATCTAGAGGCCACATTTATAGTCCTATCTTCACGAAACTTGCTCAGAAGATTTATCCCAATAATATCTTGGACGAGTTCGAAAATGATGCCGGTTGGTTGAAAAACATGGCTGCCAGGGTGTGGGGCATTTTTCCTTATGTGGCTATAGTAAAACCTTGTTAACACTAGAGGCCACATTTATTTTCCGATCTTCATGAGACTTGGTCAGAAGATTTTTCCCACTGATATCTTGGATGAGTTAAAAAATGGTAACCTTTTCTTAAAAAACATGGCTGCCAAGGGGCGGGGCATTTTTCCTTATATGACTATATATGGCTAAGGTAAAATCTTGTTAACACTCTAGAGGCCACATTTATTGTCCAATCATCATGAAACTTGGTCAGAAGATTCATCCCAATAATATCTTGGACGAGGTTGAAAATGATGCCGGTTGGTTAAAAAACATGGCTGCCAGGGGGCGGGGCATTTTTCGTAATATGGCTATAGTAAAACCTTGTAATCACTCTTAGAGGCTACATTTATTTTCCGATCTTTATGAAACTTGCTCAGAAGATTTGTCCCACTGATATCTTGGATGTGTTCAAAAATGGTAACCTTTGCTTAAAAAACATGGCTGCCAAGGGGTGGGGCATTTTTATGCACCCCGAAAATTTTCGGGCAGCATATATTTGCCAGTTTGAAGTTCCTTCCATACTTCCTTCCTTCTGTCACACTTTTGTTACCGTTTCTCATAGCACCTTCAATACTTTACCGATCTCTTTCATATTTGGCATGTAGGTACCTTGCATGGACCTCTACCTTTTGATGAGGTTTGAGGTCACTGGGGTCAAGGTCAAGGTCACCGAGGCTAATAATAGATTTTTCCGTCACACTTTTGTTACAGTTTCTCATAGCACCTTCAATACTTTACCGATCTCTTTAAAATTTGGCACGTAGGTACCTTGAATGGACCTCTACCTTTTGATGAGGTTTGAGGTCACTAGGGTCAAGGTCACAGAGGCTAATAAAAGATTGTTTTAGGTGGTTATTAACACATAGATTGACAAAGCACATCATCGGGGAGCATCCATCAGTTTCACTGATATTCTTGTCCCTTCTATGGCTATATATGGCTATAGGAAAATCTTGTTAACACTCTAGAGGCCACATTTATTGTCCTATCTTCATGAAACTTGGTCAGAAGATTCATCCCAATAATATCTTGGACGAGTTTGAAAATGATGCTGGTTGGTTGAAAAACATGGCCGCAAGAGGGCGGGGCATTTTTCCTTATATGGCTATAGTAAAACCTTAACACTCTAGAGGCCACATTTATTGTCCAATCTTGATGAAATTTGATCAAACGATTTGTCTTAATGATATCTTGGATGAGTTTGAAAACGGTGACGTTTGCTTGAAAACATGGCCGCCAAGGGGCGGGGCATTTTTCCTTATATGGCTATTTAAGGCTATAGTACAATCTTGTTAGCACTCTAGAGGCCACATTTATGGTCCGATCTTCATGAAACTTGGTCAGAAGATTCATACCAATAATATCTATGACGAGTTCAAAAATGATGCCGGTTGGTTATAAAACATGGCCACCATGGGGGCGGGGCTATTTTCCTTAGATGACTATAGTAAAACCTTGTTAACATTCTAGAGGTCACATTAATTTTCTGATCATCATGAAACTTGGTCAGAAGATTTGTCCCAATGATATCTTGGATGAGTTTGAAAATGGTTTTGGTTGCTTTAAAAACACACTAGCCACCAGGGGCAGGGCATTTTTCCTTATATGGCTTTTATGGCTATAGTAAAACCTTGTTAACATTCTAGAGGCCACATTTATTGTCCAATCTTCAATTTGGTCAGAGGATTGGTCTTAATGATATCTTGGATGAGTTTGAAAATAATTATGTTTGCTTGAAAAAAATGGCTTCCAAGGGGGGGGGGGGGGGCATTTTTCCTTATATGGCTATAGTAAAATCTTGTTTACACTCTAGAGGCCACATTTACTGTCCGATCTTCATGAAAGTTGGTCAGAAGATCCATCCCGATATTATTTTGGACAAGTTCAAAAATGATGCCGTTTGGTTGAAAAACATGGCTGCCAGGAGGCGGGGCATTTTCCTTATATGGCTATAGTAAAACCTTGTTAACACTCTAGAGGCCACATTTATTTTCCGATCTTTGTGAAACTTGGTCAGAAGATTTGTCCCAATAATATCTTGTTATCTCAGGTGAGCGACTTTGGGCCTTTCAGGCCCTCTTGTTTACATTTACAGACAAAACACGTTTATAATCCAAAGCTTCATTTGAGGGTGTATAATAAAATAATGTCAACTCGTCTAGGTTTATTTAACTGTAAAATGTCAAGCACATTAAAAATACAACAATGGTTCCTTTTCCTTATCAACAATCAATACAAATTAACAATATAACCTTTTCAAACCTATCAATAGTAATAAAAGAAAACATAAAAAACCCCATAGTAGTCAGCTCTGCAGAGCTGTTCATGTGTAACACCCCACTTTACAGGACAGGGGTCCTTGTCTTCAGAGCTGTTCATGTGTAACACCCCACTTTACAGGACTGGTGTCCTTGTCTTCAGAGCTGTTCATGTGTAACACCCCACTTTACAGGACTGGTGTCCTTGTCTTCAGAGCTGTTCATGTGTAACACCCCACTTTACAGGACTGGTGTCCTTGTCTTCAGAGCTGTTCATGTGTAACACCCCACTTTACAGGACTGGTGTCCTTGTCTTCAGAGCTGTTAATGCGTAACACCCCACTTTACAGGACTTGTGTCCTTGTCTTCAGAGCTGTTCATGTGTAACATCCCACTTTACAGGACTGGTGTCCGTGTCTTCAGAGCTGTTAATGTGTAATACCCCACTTTACAGGACTGGTGTCTTGCTCTGCAGAGCTGTTCATGTGTAACACCCCACTTCACAGGACTGGCGGCCTGCTCTGCAGAGCTGTTCATGTGTAACACCCCACTTTACAGGACTGGTGTCTCGCTCTGCAGAGCTGTTCATGTGTAACACCCCACTTTACAGGACTGGTGTCTGTGTCTTCAGAGCTGTTCATGTGTAATACCCCACTTTACAGGACTGGTGTCTTGCTCTGCAGAGCTGTTCATGTGTAACACCCCACTTCACAGGACTGGCGGCCTGCTCTGCAGAGCTGTCCATGTGTAACACCCCACTTTACAGGACTGGTGTCTCGCTCTGCAGAGCTGTTTATGTGTAACACCCCACTTTACAGGACTGGTGTCCTGCTCTGCAGAGCTGTTCATGTATAACATCCCACTTTACAGGACTGGTGTCCTGCTCTGCAGAGCTGTTGTGTAACACCCCACTTTACAGGACTGGTGTCCTTGTCTTCAGAGCTGTTCATGTGTAACACCCCACTTTACAGGACTAGTGTCTTGCTCTGCAGAGCTGTTCATGTGTAATACCACTACTTTACAGGACTGGTGTCCTTGTCTTCAGTTTGTATGCACTTTGAAGATGTTTCTTTAATGACAATGGCAGTCCTAATATGTATATAAAACACTGATTTATTACTTATTTACTAATACACAACAATTTTAATTCACATAAATCTAATGATTTGATATAATCTTAAATATCTCCTTAGTCCTGCTCAGATAACAGCAGGCTTGTTGTAACCTTCCGGATTTCTTAGTGGTCACAGCAATAACCTACATGTTATGACGTACCAAGGTTTGTGTCCCGATAAGGGCAAACATTTTTTCCTGAATTGTTCTGGTACTTAATGCTATTCATGTTATTAACTAATGTAGGCATTAATATTTCAAAGTTAAGTACATGTTAAAATTAAAATTGTAAACCTTAACAGTTATAAGTATTAACACAATTAACAGTCACATAGAAACACTAATGATCTGAATGTTCTTAAGCCATTGCTGATGCAATGATTGATGGCTTGGTGCACTTTTAGCACCCACGCTCTTGACGCATTCTGTGCAGAAGATACATGGCTACGGCCACAAACTGAGCCTCTGCACACTGGAGCGCTAGAGGCCGCATGTTGCTGTCCCTCTGCAGCTCTGGCACTGTGTGTCTTCCCAAAATGTCACACAATATGTTCCTTTAACAATTTTGAACACCAAGGTCAATAGCTTGGGACATGACCTCCCGTTCCAGTCCCTCAAGACTTCCTATCCATGACAGAAGTAGACGGTCGTCATCTTACCCACCAAATACGCCGAAAATAAGACTGCGAAGTCCAAACCTAAGCGGCAGGTATCCCAGCTGGACTAGGCCGACGTGCAATATCCGGCCTATTGCCTCCCATATAGCTGTTGGTGTTGCCCCGGAGAAAACTGGGGCAGCCTGATCTACGCCAATGAAAAATCAATCAATAACTCCACCCCAGAACCCACTTAAGACATCGCGAAATACTGCATCCTCGTCCACGGCCTGTTCTCCAAGGACGTCAACTCGCACTGTCATTTCGAAGATATTGTAGTCGCTGACCTGGTCCAGCATGTCGTTCATCAGATTCATACACCTTAATGTTTATGTCAAATAGTCACAGAACAGTTTTGCTTACAGGCATATTGTGGAATAATTGAGTTGACAAATATATCAGCTATTTTTTTGCATTACTAAAGTCTGTTAATTCCTGGTTAAATTAGTTTGATTTCATATTTTCTAGCCTAAAAAGATTAAACCTCAAGTATATTTCTTGCATAGTGTTTGCTGTTTGCTCCAGCAGCTGGAGTTTCACTTCTTTATATTGTAAGTCAAAGTTTGAAGTGTGCTTGATAGAATAGATATTATAATGATATTGATAAACAAACAAGGCATCAAAATAAGGCAGCATCATTTTAGGGCACTAAACATTATACTTTTTGTAGAAAATAACTTCAAAGTTTAACATGTTTCAACATTGTTTTGCCTACATGTTTATATTTCTACAAAGAGCATCTAAACGAATGCTCAATGAATTCAGGGTATCCACTGATTGAGATGTTGAGAAAAAGCGTGTGACGTCCCTCATCATTAGATGCGAATAACCTAAAAACTCCTCTATAGATTCATTTCTATAACTTCACTGCATGTTACTTTGCCGTTTCAAGTTTTGATTGGTTGTTATTTTTATCAGAGCCCTGATTGGCTATAACATTTGTAGGAACAATTAAATCTTCCTAAGGAAGAATTTGAAATTAAAAGGAAGAATTAAGATGACGCTGCTAAAAGGGTCAAAAGTCACAAATTCTTCCTTAGGAACAATTAAATCCTAAGGAAGATTTAAACAAATAAATGTGTTTAACAAATAAATTTTACTCAGTTTAATTATCCTAAGGGATATACACATAATTAGTCCTCTATTTGTACAATTATTTTAACTATTTGTACAACATGATTATGCATTCATCTCCCAAATTGCTGCAGTATTGGTCAACTTAAACTTCTATCTCTCCAGTAGACCAGTTTGTTGCCTGGGGCCCTTCTTGTCTGGCATATAGATTCTCTGACATTGCATGCAAACTAACTTCAGTGTTTTTCAAGCTCCATTTGACTGGCTTAACATTTGTTTGATCTTACCAAGTCTTATTTTTGCAAACGTGTTAATGAAATGTCGGTAGGAATTTGTGTAAGTATTGCAGAATTCTTACAACAACTTAAGAATTGTTCATGAAACAGGTCCAATATGATAAATCCACACAGGAATAAGACATTTTGACATACTGCTATGTTGTGTGCTCGGTGCAGTGTTGTGCAGTGAGCCCGAGTCTAAGTTTTGTTCAGATGTTTAGTCCACAGAAAAATATGAAGTCTTAACAGACACCTTTCTTTCTTGTGGAATTATTCCATTTTATGTAATGACACATGTTATGTTGGAAGTGGTAGTCATCTAGAACCTGTTTGTGTCTAAACTCTTTTATATTTTGTTTTCAATCTTTAAGAATGCAAAGGTCCTACACATGATTATATCTGAAACAAATATTATAAAAAAAATCAACTCATCACCTCAAACCCTACATAGAAAAAACAACATAGCATAAACCATCACAGTTTGTGGAATATATGGTAATATATAGAGATATGATTTGAACATTATTTGAGAGAAGACAACATAGTTGATAAAATATCAATGTTATTTAACACTTTTATACAGACCGACAGAAATAGTGAGGTAAATAAATTGTATTTATAATAAAACTCTTTTTACAATAAATCAAAAAGTAGTTGCACGATTATTAATTATTGATTGGCATAGGCTGAAGCCTGTGTTGACCTTGTCTTGGGCACAACTGAGTATTGGGGTGGTTTGGGACTGCTTGTCCAGACTTGGGCTTCGGGGCTTTGTGACAGCGGCCCAAATGAGGATTGTTGTTGCCAGGTCTATAACTTTTCTCTCCTCAATTTCTGTTCATGAGCTTGATTCTCCATTTTCAATATGTGACCTGCTTTTTATGCCCCCGGTAGGGTGGCATATAGCAGTTGAACTGTCCGTCAGTCAGTCAGTATGTCAGTATGTCAGTCTGTCCGTCCGTCCGAAAAAAAAACTTTAACGTTGGCCATAACTTTTGCAATATTGAAGATAGCAACTTGATATTTGGCATGCATGTGTATCTCATGAAGATGCACATTTTGAGTGGTGGAAGTTCAAGGTCAAGGTCATCCTTCAAGGTCAAAGGTAAAAAAAATAAATTATTTCAAAGCGGTGCAGTAGGGGGCATTGTGTTTCTGACGAACACATCTCTTGTTTTAATTGTTGTTTGCAGTGTTAAAATTATGGAAGCAATTCACATTTATTAATTTGTTTCAAAATCTTCATTGATGGTCTCCCCAGATGTTTATCTTTTGCATGGTCATTTTTTAAGTTTCTCTTATGTATTTATTGCAACATCAATAAATTGTAACAGATGAAAAGGAATTTGAATGTTAATCCTTTGATTTATACAATGTACAGATGGCAGCTTGCTGAATAAATGTGTGTGTTACTTTGAAGAAAGTAATGCTTACATTTATCCGTGCAAATAAAAGCATCTAGCAAATATCTATGTTACTTTGAAGGAAGAAACCTTGATGTTTGTTAACATAAGGTTTAACGTTTTTGAAGGTAAATAAAAATAAAAGAACACTAAAAAGATAATACAATACTTTTATATAGTAATTATTTTGGTGGCTAGGTTTTAAAAGCTTAATTGCTCTACAGAACTTAAAGTGAACATTGTCAAAGAAACCAATCTCATATAAATATATAACTTGTTTCATTATATTTCATTATAATATGACTATTTCTAAAAAAGGGATGTTTTAAGGCGAACTAGTATAAATAATAACGCTTACATAGTGCATCTGCATGAAGCACGTTGGTCTCAATTCAACTCAACTCAACTGAATTAATTTAATAATATACGGCCTCCGGCCCTTAATATATAGGCAACAATAGAAAATCATTTACATCCCTCGATCAACATGTTGCTTAGAAATGATTTGGTAAACATAAGTACAAACATTGCGAATAGTTCTTCCCCAACTGATATCTGGCCCATAATATATAGGCAACAATAGAAAATCTGATCATTGTAGCATTTTGTATATGAATGTAATGAAAAAACAAATTGTATATTTGGTGGTATTAGTTGCATAACCATGCCTACAAAGAATGTTATTTGTTAGGAAACGTAATTAAGAAAACATTTATAACATGTCAACTTTTCAGTAGCATCAATAAATGTAACGTCATTTAGTTTCTACGATTGTTGTTCTCATTTGCGTATTTATTATGTTTATATGTATTACAGTGTCCAACCCACCAAGGAGATTGTGATGGTTTACGTTTTACAGGCTTTAAACACATACACAATCCTGCTTCTTTAAAAATTGACGTGAGCATTAGTACCGCAGTGCCAATATTGGATACTATTTCTGTCATTAATTGATTTTGTTTGTTTTGAAGCAGATGTCCGAGTTTTGTAATAAACTTGGATTTATGGTTATCATTCGAACGAAACCTTTTATGTTCTAGTGTTCGCGTTATAACGTTATTTCTAAGCAGGTTCACATTTGAATCCCTGTACAGAATTGACATTGTACAAGCTATGAGCAGATACTCAGATTTGAAATAATCGATTACTTCAAAATTAGTTATATACGCATAGAGGTCAGAGCTAGCTACTATATAATCGACCACGCTGACGCCATCATTAGTGTAACAAGTATACTCCCCTAAAGTGTCACTTGGGAATCTCCCATTTAAAATATGAATATCAAATAATCAACATAAGTTAATAAGGGATTTTCCAAAGTTATTGCAAAAGCTATCTTTGTTGTTTGTGGTACACTAAATATACTACCATTATAATCTGTATCACCAAAAATATATGTAAGATTATCATCTATATAAAAATATTGTAGGTTTTTTGTTCTGGCATTTGTTCCACCAGCTAAAAATATATATGCAGTAGGAAAATTTAATTTAATATTTTCTAAATCATTCTGTACTTTTATTATTCCATTTTTTATGTCCCCCACTATAGTAGTGGGGGACATATTGTTTTTGCCCTGTCTGTTGGTCTGTTGGTCTGTCTGTCTGTCTGTTTGCGCCAACTTTAACATTTTGCAATAACTTTTGCTATATTGAAGATAGCAACTTCATATTTGGCATGCATGTGTATCTCATGAAGCTGCACATTTTGAGTGGTGAAAGGTCAAGGTCAAGGTCATCCTTCAAGGTCAGAGGTCAAATATATGTGGCCAAAATCGCTCATTTTATGAATACTTTTGCAATATTGAAGATAGCAACTTGATATTTGGCATGCATGTGTATCTCATGGAGCTGCACATTTTGAGTGGTGAAAGGTCAAGGTCAAGGTCATCCTTCAAGGTCAGAGGTCAATTATATGTGGCCAAAATCGCTCATTTTATGAATACTTTTGCAATATTGAAGATAGCAACTTGATATTTGGCATGCATGTGCATCTCATGGAGCTGCTCATTTTGAGTGGTGAAAGGTCAAGGTCAAGGTCATCCTTCAAGGTCAGAGGTCAAATATATGTGGCCCAAATCGCTTATTTTATGAATACTTTTGCAATATTGAAGATAGCAACTTGATATTTGGCATGCATGTGTATCTCATGGAGCTGCACATTTTGAGTGGTGAAAGGTCAAGGTCAAGGTCATCCTTCACAAGGTCAAGGTCATCTTACAATGTCAAACATCATATAGGGGGACATTGGTGTTTCACAAACACATCTTGTTTCCTCTAAGTTATCATATACAGAAGAGCCTTCAGGCTAGACATATGTGAAATAAAGAATAATATCGTCTAAATTAGACAATTGTGAAGACTTAAATAATGCAACAATACAATCTGTAAAATCATGGAGTATACGTTCAATATGATGTAGACATTTACAAGCAGAGTTAATAAATATACTGATGTCTCCTTTATTTCAAATATTATTGTCATTATATGGGCGAGTACAATCATAATGTATATAACCCTCTAAAAAGTTATCAAATTCAAATTTTAAACATACAATGTCAAATGATTTTAGAAAATGCTTTCAAGGTAAACAATCTACTAAGCGGTTTAGTCCAAGAACATTCCATGAAAGTATAGTTAGATTTAATCAGCCTTGACCACTGTCCTAGATGTTCGACAACATTCGGTCAACATCGGGTTCATTCGTATCGCTGAGTGACTGTTGCGATTGGTTGTCCACGATTCGGTGATGCTCGTTCTGGTGAGCTGAGTTGGTTGGTTGCTGCTACCATATGATTGTCTTCTGCAAATGTACACAATGGATTGTGTATTGTCACTGTATTTGTATTGTCACTGTATTTGTAGATACCATCATTAATAATGAGTTTATCATTGCGAATCCTTGAGTAGTTTCCCTGTTGACACTCTATGAGCATACGCTCGCCGAGGATTTTTTGGTGCCTCTTTACTCGATCTGTGTAGTCATATTGTACATAAACACCACTGTTTCCTTGAAGATTCTCCTTATCCTTCTGCATTATGGTACTAATGTCCTCAGAATTACTAAATGTCAGTAGGATTGTTGACTTTGTCGGATTCGATGATTTAAGTCGCCTCGCATCATAAATCTTTATTGTCAACATATTTTTTATGCCCACGAATCAAATGATCGGGGGTATATTGTATTTAGCCTGTCTGTCTTTCATTCATTTATTCATTGTGTGTGTCCCAAAACTTTAACCTTGGTCATAACTTTTGCAATATTTAAGATAGCAACTTGATATTTGGCATGCAAGTGTATCTCATGGAGCTGCACATTTTGAGTGGTGAAAGGTCAAGGTCATCCTTCAAGGTCAAAGGTCAAATATATGGCTTCAAAGCGGCGCAATAGGGGGCAATGTGTTTCAGACAAACACATCTTTTGTTTGCATTTGACCTAGTGACCTAGTTTTTGACAGCACTTGACCCAATTTCAATCTTGACCTAGATTTCACTGAGATGGATATTCTGATCATTAAGATCAGGGAGAAAATGTAACCTCTAGACTGTTAGAATACTTTTTAGCTCATCTATTTCTTGAAAAAAAATTATGAGCTATTGTCATCACCTTGGCGTCGGCGTCGGCGTTGGCGTCCGGTTAAGTTTTGCGTTTAGGTCCTCTTTTCTCAGAAATTATCAATGCTATTGCATTTAAACTTGGTACGCTTACTTACTATCATGAGGGGACTGGGCAGGCAAAGTTAGATAACTCTGGCGTGCATTTTGACAGAATTATGTGCCCTTTTTATACTTAGAAAATTGAAAATTTTGGTTAAGTTTTGTGTTTAGGTCCATTTTATTCCTTAAGTATCAAAGCTATTGCTTTCATACTTGCGACACTTACCAATTATCATAAGGGGACTGTGCAGGCAAAGTTATGTAACTCTGACTGGCATTTTGACAGAACTATGTGCCCTTTTTATACTTAGAAAATTGATAATTTGGTTAAGTTTTGTGTTTAGGTCCACTTTATTCCTACAGTATCAAAGCTATTGCTTTCATACTTGCAACACTTATTAACTATCATAAGGGGACTGTGCAGGCAAAGTTATGTAACTCTGACTGGCATTTGGACGGAATTATGGGCCCTTTATACTTAGAAAATTGAAAATTTGGTTATGTTTTGTGTTTTGGTCCACTTTACCCCTAAAGTATCATAGATATTGCTTTCATACTTGGAACACTCGCAAACTATCATAAGGGTACAGTAAAAGGACAAGTTGCATAACTCTGGTTGTCATTTTTACGGAATTATGGCCCTTTTTTGACTTAGTAACTTTGAATATATGGTTAAATTTTGTGTTTCGATCCACTTTACTTTTATAGTATCAAGGCTATTGCTTTCAAACTTCAAATACTTTCATGCTATCATGAGGTTACTGTACCTGGCAAGTTGAATTTTACCTTGACCTTTGAATGACCTTGACTCTCAAGGTCAAATAATTAAATTTTGCTAAAATTGCCATAACTTCTTTATTTATAATTAGATTTGATTGATACTTTGACAAAACTACTCTTACCTGACATACCACAATAGACTCCACACCCAAACCATCCCCCGTGCCCTCGCACCCAAGAATCCCCTCCCCCCACCCCCCCACCCCCGAATTTTTGTGTGTGTTTGTTTTGCATTTTTTTTTCGCATTTTTGGAAGATAATGTAATAAATGTCCACACCCCACACTATACACCCCTCTTCACTCCACCCCTCCCTCCTTTGTGATTGAAATTGAGAGTCCCTTCACCTTTAAAAAGAAAATAGATGAGCGGTCTGCACCCGCAAGGCGGTGCTCTTGTTTGTGATTTGACCTGGTGACCTAGTTTTTTACTGCCTATGTCCCACTTTCAAACTCGACCTAGATAATTATTCTGATATATTTGCATGAAGATCAGCAAGAAAATGTTTCCATAAGATTGTTAACAGACTTTTTATTATTTGACTGGAAAACCTAGTTTTTATCCCCACATTACCCAATTTCCAACTTTTACTACATTTGATAGAAATGTACATTCTTAACAAGTTTTATGAAAATCATAAAATATGTCCTCTCGAGTGTTAAGAAGGTTTTCCTATTATTTGACCTAGTTTTTGACCCCAGATGTCCCATTATCAAACTCGTCCGAGCTTTCAATGAGTGTTACATCGTGACCAAGTTTTATTAACATTGGGACAAAATTGTGACCAATTATCAACACGCTAATTGTAAACGACGGATGACACACGCATCATGACAGACGAAGGGTGATCACAAAGCCTCAAAGTGATCTAAAAATCAATTAATTTTCACACTAACCCAATGTATTTTCATTAATGACAAAACAGGTGCTCAAATTTGTAGTCATTTCAATAGCAAGCAAAGAGCGTTTTAAAACAAAGACACTGTCTAGCGGGTGCTAAGGCTTGGCTGAAGATGTCTTTAAGTGTAAAGGATAATTTCTCAGATGAAGACATTTACCTTTTGACCCAAAAATGAGTTTGACATATAGATCGAGGTTAATCAACATATATAGTTTTAATGTCGTAGGCATAAATTTCATTTTTTTATAGCTCACAGTGACCTTCAAATTGGTTTGGTCTTTGTGTTCTAAATTTAAACATCAAAATAAAGTTAATTTCAGTCTCGTTTTCTGTTCCTTTTCAGATTTATTACTCTTCTGAAGCTGTTCAGCTTGCTGTTCAGCTCGTGGATGAAATTTGTCTCCTTCAGTTTTAGCTCTTGGAAGGCATACACTATAAAAAATGAAAACATTGAAAATTAGCTTGCAATGCCATGTATGTATTGGTCACAAATATTAAATCTAGAATATAACAGCATGGATATAGTTTTTATGCTCCCCCAACAAATTTTGAGGGGAGCATATAGTCGCCGCTTTGTCTGTCCATCCGTCCGTGTGTCCGTTCATGCACAATTTTTGTCCATGCTATTTCTCAGCAACAAATGAACGGAATTCAATGAAACTTTATGGGAAGCTTCACTACCAAGAGGAGATGTGCATATTATCAGCGGGTTCTGGTCGGATGATTTTTCACAGAGTTATGGCCCTTTGAAATTTTCCATTAACTGTACATATAGTGCAATTCTTGTCCATGCTATTTCTCAGCAACAAATGAACGGAATTCAATGAAACTTTATGGGAAGCTTCACTACCAAGAGGAGATGTGCATATTATCAGCGGGTTCTGGTCGGATGATTTTTCACAGAGTTATGGCCCTTTGAAATTTTCCATTAACTGTACATACAGTGCAATTCTTGTCAGGGCTGTTTCTCAGCAACTAATGACCGGAATTCAATGAAACTTTATGGGAAGCTTCACTACCAAGAGGAGATGTGCATATTATCAGCGGAATCTGGTTGGATGATTTTTTCACAGAGTTATGGCCCTTTTAAATTTTCCATTAACTGTACATATAGTGCAATTCTTGTCCGGGCTATTTCTCAGCAACTAATGACCGGAATTCAATGAAACTTTATAGGAAGCTTCACTACGAAGAGGAGATGTGCATATTATCAGGGGGTTCTGGTCGGATGATTTTTCACAGAGTTATGGCCCTTTGAAATTTTATATAAAATATTCTTGTCCCCCCAACTACTGTGCCCTCAAGACGTTTCCTTTTATCTGAATATATAGTGCAATATTGTGACAAAAAAAACTTCGGGGAGCATCACCCGTCTCCGACGGTTTCTTGTTTTTTTTATAAATGTCCACAAACAAGTCCTAGGACTTTGGCTTATTTACACTGGTAATTGTTCAAAACCAGGGTACTGATTCAAATCAAGGTATTAAGCATTCTTCAAAATAAGATTTTTATCACTGCAGTATACATGTACTCTTATAAAAGTTCAGAATATCATTGATTGAACTTTCACAAAGAATGTTTGGAAAATCAAGCTTAAAAAAGTTATAAGATAAAAGATAATTACATTTGATTGCTCTCATAATTGGATGGTTGTTTCCCAACTGATTGGCCTTCCTTCCCTGAACGTCTTCAGGTTCGAAAAAGCCATATATCAATTTCTTTAACTGAAAAGCCGGCCCCTTCCCCCTAGATATGGCAAGGATCCGACTCATCCAGGTGTTCGGCACACAAAGGAGCTCCCCATCTGCCAGCCTCATATCAGCTGGCGGGGTCTCCTCTAGTGGAACATCTTCCTGAAAATAAACAATATTATTATTATAAACAAGCAAATTACTTTTACTCAGATATAATTTTACTTTACTAATAAAGTTAGTGCTTACTGTAGGTATTCTACTAATTTAAGCTCTAACATACCCTTATGAGGAAAAGCAATGCACATTACAATGATATAATTACAAGTATCGGAGAGCCCATTCAAAATCCAGGACCAGATGATCTGAAAAATTGATTGGTATGCCTTAAAACCCAACAAAATTAACCAATCAATATAGCACCAGTGGTTAAAGAGCAACTTAAGTTATCTTTTGTAAGCTCTATCTGCTGACAGGTGTCCCAAAACTCAATCCAATACAGACGATTTGCGTTGAAAAACGGAATATCCAGTTTCCATAACTTCATCGAGGTTGTGTGTCTGTAATGTTTGCTTGTCCATGAATATCTTCTGCATTTCAAACTGCCTGTCTCTTTTATTTTGTTGGTGTTTAAGGAAGTCCTGTTGCATTTTAATTTGATATTTACACATTTGTTGTATAGCACTATCACTAGCAGAATGTTCTTGCTTTACATGCTTAGCACACTCCTTCAATTCACTTTCAAACAATTGAAGCTTATACAATAATGATAATGCACTCTCAGACAAGGTTGAGTCCTCTTTGATGATCCGTTTTGTTGTATCTTCATCTGAATCCCCTAAAGCCTCTGCTAATTTTTCTGATTGGGCGCTCAACTTTTCAACATATGTATTTATCTTATTTCTACATTCACTGACCTGTTTGATAATAGCTTTATATTCTTCCAACAATTTCTCCTGAACCGTTTCATCCAACAACTAACTCCAATCCTAAATTTTTACTTCCTTGTCCAATACCTTATAGAACATTGTGCGTACACCTTTTATGTACTGAAGGTTTCCCGACATTTTGAATCACACTTAGTTCCATGCTGACACAATAAAACTTGATATCAACACACCTTGTGTGTCATATTGCAAACACATTTTAAACATTTTTTATTCAGAACAAGTATTTCATTCACGATAGCAGAAGCACAAAGCAAATGTTACTTTTATAAAATTCAAGACATACCTTTTAGACAATTGTTGAGTCTGCTGTGTGGTTATAATCCTTTAACATCCAATTTTATTTTTTACGATATCACAATACACTTCACTTAAATCACACTTCCATATCCAGAATACTTTTATCGCATTAAATCCCGCAACACTTAGGGGGTTCCGGCACCAAATTCCATGTGGTGGAGTCAGTGCTTCTTACTGCAGTATTGCCCTGGGTCCGACCACATGGAAGACTTTTGAGAGCTTTAAATATTTGAAATAAAACACTGAACACTGAATAAATTCTAATTTTAATTTTAATTAATCCTGAATAACATCCAACTTGAATATAACACTTTACTTTCAACATAGAAAATTTATGATAGAAATCCTGTAGTCCTAAATTTTAGCTGTGAAGTGAAATGTCAGCAATCTCTATATATAGTGACCAAAAAGTTCCGGCCAAGCAATTTTTATGTGAAAAACAAGAAAAACAAAGTTTACACTGATGACATCATAAAGGAGGTCATGTTATATAACCATAATAAGAAACCGGAGTCATTTAACAAATATACATGTAGAAACATATACACACATATTTCACAAATGTTATTCAAATTCGCGACCTTCCGGACAGATTAACCCTTCCTGTGCTGAATTGTTTTATGAGGTTATATATCCCATTGCTGACTTGTTTAGGCCTGATTATGCTAAATGTACCTACTTCACTTGCATTACATGTTTCATTGGTTTTAACTGTCCAATTAATACACAATTTGCCATGTGAACTGGTCACACATTTTGTTTGACGATAATCATACCGTATACACATTTGATTGATCGGTTGCCATGGTTACCATAGAAACAACGACAAAAAATGTTTTTTTTGTGTTTAAATCATCTTTATAATACTTTACATTGTCAGTTTCAATCTTATTTCTAACAGGACATCTACATATACATCCAAATATCATTTGTACTTCTGTTAAGTTCGGATATTGATAATACATATTAAAGAAATTTCATAATAAAGAAGACATAGTGAATAGATTCTACAACAAAAAAGGCCTGATTATGCTATTTGACCTACTTCACTTGCATTACATGTTACATTAGTTTTAACTGTCCAATTAATACACAATTTGCCAAGTGAACTGGTCACACACTTTTTTGCAATAATTCATACCGTTAACACATTTGATTGATCTGTTGCCATGGTTACCATAGAAACAACGATAAAAACCAGGTTTTTTGTGATTAAATCATCTTTATAACACTACAACGCTGCGGTTCAGATGGTAAAATGTCAATAGTATGGTATGCAAGAGTTTGTACTTTTAAAAACATGCAGTTCAAAACACCATATTATGTAGATTTTATTTGCCTTTTCAGCCAACATCACATCGTCCTCTTTATTGTTTTGCAATCACGTAATGAGAAACAAAAATACGTTGTAACTGCTCAGTCAGGAAATATGAGCTTCAATGCCGAAGTGTGAACTTGACCTTTGAGCAAAGGACCTAGATTGATCGTGTGACACTTTGACTAATTGTGCTACATATTTTTGCCATGTATGTTTAAAATCCATCCATTTATGACAAATATATTCATGACCTATCTTAAAAAACGACCTTTAAAGGCTAGATGTGACATTGCAACTTAAAAAAACCAACTGATTTCAGATAATTAGATAGATAATTCAGAGTATATCTGTCTTCCATTTACATGTAGTATTTTACACACATGTTGCAACAACAAACAATGACAATTGGATGTAAATTTGATATGTTTTGGAATGTTCTTTAATCAATTTGGTTTCATACAGATTAAATGAAAATGTGTTCCAGAAAAAACAACAATAGGGCTACACACGAAATAAATCGCTACCTGATGATAGATAGATAGATTTATTTCAGTATATAAAATACATATAAATAAATAAAAAAATGGCATGGTACACAACATAATTAAAGATTACTGCATAACACGAAATACAAATATAACAGATCAGCTAAAAGACAGGAGCTTAAAAGCAATTAGAAAGCTATCATTTGGTAAAAAAAATACATAAATATTGATTCTTGTTATATCATTTAGAAACAAGAAATATCTTTAAAAAAGATATACGGCGTTGATTGTGGTTGCAGTTAATGAAAGGTAAAGACTTCAATGATTGCGATCAAAGATAGCGAATGCCTTTTTCTGTGCAGTTCTTAGCTGCAGCAAACGCAGTACGGAATGATACGCGGAGTTTTCGCGGCTTATTTTACATTATTACATAATGCTGGTCATAAACGTATAGATACAAAACAGAAAACCAAAAGAAGAATGGAAGTGAAATTAAAACATATGAGTCAACCGGCCACACGCGAAGTATCCGTATATATTTTAAATATTTATACGCGCGTTCTTCGAACAAACCTGTTTTATTGGTTTGTGGGGCGTTGCTATTTGATTCGATTTTTAACGGTATCGAGAATCATTGCGCTCATGCTTAATTCATTAGTCAATATGATGGCATAATTCTTGTTAAATGAATTCAAAATAATATTTATCATGGTATTGTTGTAAAACACATTAAGAATCTATTATTGACATACCATATGATATCGCTGGATATCTTCATTTAACATCTGTCTGGTCTAAAGAAAATTACAGTTCACCTAGTTCACGCTATAGCGTCTTTATTATGTAACGATTATTTTCCTGGCCGCGAACTCCGATCAGCAAATAGGGTAAAGACGCAGCGATGACCTGTATGTAAACTCTGACATTCACACACAGTGGCCGCAAATTGACCCGATATACCTCGCGAGTTGAAATGCAATGCATTAAAGTGAGTCTTCGCTTCCACTGCTCTCTATACTTTAACATGTTAACATGTTGACAGGAATATGGAAGTTAGTACTAAATATGAGAAAATAGCCTTTAAGTGAAAACGTTCTCGCGCTGAAAATCTTCTGAAAATAAAAGGTGGACGCACAAACTGTATTGATGTCGAGATTGAGTGTAAAACTGTTCTATCTATTAAGCCTTTTCATTAGATATAAAATTGTTTCATGCTGAACACGCAGTAAAACAGTGTTACAAAGACGCGGACATGTTTCCAATGTTCTGGTCGTATTCTTAAATCAGCCAATGCAGTCAATGAAGTGTATTCATCTGTACTTGGCCGCGGGAAGTTTTATTTGAATTCTATTGGACGCTAACAAAGGTCAGGCTCAGGTGAAAAGCTGGCTTAATACAGCTTACGCCGAAAAAAATAAATTGTTGCAACACGTATTAAATACTATCATAGTGTACCAGGGCAAGTACTCATATACCCAGGATAGCACAAAAAAGGAAATGTGAATTTCCTTATTTCCATTGTGATCCTGGATGAATGATGACATGTCCTAGCAAGGCACAACTACTATGTTCTAATGGGTGGTAAAATTAGCAAATTAACATATGAATAACAATACACATCATTTGAATAACAATACACATCATTTGAATAATAATAGTCATCACAGAGAGATTACAGGCTTTATCAAGAAACTATAAGCTATTTAAAATATGCTTTTTTACTGAAACCTTAAATGTCTGTAAGCTGGGGGAATCTTTTATGACAATTGGTAAGCTGTTCCACAATGAACATCCCATATATGAGAAGGATTTTTTGCCAAACCCTTTTACTTTAGGGATACTGAAACATGACCCTTTGCTAAATCTGGTATTATGGTTATGAACAGTACTGGCTAGCATAAAATTCTCATTCAAGTAAACTGGGGCACAACCTGAGTGTATTTTAAAAACATGGTTAAGAATTATTTGTTCTACTCTTTTTTCAACAGGTAACCAACCCAACTGAAGAAAGTATTCTTTATTGATGCGACTTCTTGGATCTAGTCTGAAAATAAACCTAATGATCTTGTTCTGTGTAACCTGGAGTCTGTACTTCAGATTCTGAGAAATGCCAATATACCATATCGAACAGGTATAATCAAAGTGACATTGAATCAAGGACATAATCAACATTTTTTTGGTATCAAATGATTGAAATCCTTTGCGTTCTGTATAGGAACTTAAGTCTTGCATTTGCCTTCTTAATGACTGATGTAACCATACTTTCAAAACTTAAACATTGATCTAAAATAGCACCCAAATATTTGACTGAGTCAGTGTGCTGTATAACTGTACCATTGCACGAAATATTAAGGTTAGACTCCTTCTTTAACTTAGGTTTCGAGCCAAATAAAATTGATTCTGTTTTACCCAGGTGTAATGACAATTTATTGTCAACTAACCAGTGACTAACTCTTTCCAGATCTTGTGCTAATAAACACTCAATATCATGTTTAGACTTACCAGACACCAGAATAGCAGAATCATCGTCATAGAATAAAAGCTTATTGTTTACAACTCCTGCCATGTCATTCACGTATATTAAAAATAGCAGAGGTCCCAGTATTGAGCCTTGGGGCACACCACATGTGACATTTTCCAAAGATGATTGTATACCAGAAACATCAGTACATTGTTTACGACAAGATAAGTAAGATGAGATACCTGTTTGGTTTTTCCTTGGTCGCGATCAAGGATCACCTGATGTCACAGTGCTGTCCGTCGTGTCACCTCGCTGGGGTGTGAGGGGTAAAAAAACAAAAAATAAATTACACTATTGTGCAACTTATGAAATGCTCCTATAGTACATTTGTCAATCTAACAAGCTAAACACCAATTAAAACAAGTAAAACCATAAATGATAGAAGTCTATACCTGAATGATATGCGAAGGCGAGTTTTCTGGAATGTCAGGTGGATCCCGGGGCACGTGACATACATGTAGATATGATATGTTCAACTCAAGTGAGCTAGACATAACATACGTATTCATGGCAATCGTAAAATATTGAAATGGAAATTATTGATTGGAAACCATTTTTCTTTTTTAGCCACAGTAACCTTGACCTGATGGACCCCATAATCAATCCCAATAAGGTCTTGATACAAGGTACTATAGTACCAAGTTTTATGTTGACAGGTCAAACCTAACTCAAGTAATTGTGCGGAAACCATGGTACAAACCAACCTTATTCATAGGCGTGCATTTACATAATTGTAAGCTACAGTTAACTGTATTTACTGAAGTTGAAATACTTCTTTGTTTTATTACCTAAGACGTCGCTGTCCAAGTTAATGAATGGCGAATGTCGGTAAAGAGGAGAAAGTCTTTCCCACTGTACTGTATTGCTGTTCCGCAGAACTCGAAAAATGTGCTTGCATAGCATTATTGATTTGTTGTAGTCTGCACATGAACAATGCGGAAAGTCACTCCCTCCACCAAGTGTAATGTGGTATGGTATGACCATGCGGACATTGTCGTTATCGTCGCTGAGTGAAACTGGCGGTCTATGTTAAATGTAACAACATTCAATTAATAAGCCCTGTCACAATAGATAGTTACAAACTTGAGTATTATCACAACTCTACTGTGCTGATGTAGCTGCTGTTCATGAATGTATCCTAACATACTGTGCCCGTTCACGCGTAAATACTGTCGGTGTGACATGGAATCGTTAATGAGATACAGTTTCAGGAATAATAATTTCAGCAATTTCAATCAAATTTAATGGGCTGAATTCTGTAGTTACCATACTGCGTAATCACAACTCTGTCCAGGGTAATCCTGACAGTCATCATACTCTTTATGTTTCTTCTAATTTTTAGCTCTACTGGCCAAAGGCCTGAAGAGCGAATGTCATGGCGTGGTTTCAGTCGTCCGTGCGTGCGTGCGTTATACTTTTTCTTGTTTACGCGATAAAGTCAACAATTTTCATCTGATTCTTTTCAAACTTGTTCAGTGTCTTTATATTAATGAGGACTCAAACCCTATTGAAAATGGGTTACATCAGAGTAAAAGGTCCAGAATTATCTCCCCTTGAATTTGAGAAAATTGTGAAATAAGGCTTGTTTACGCTATAAAGTCCACAGTTTTCATCCAATCATTTCCCAACTTGCACAGTGTCTTTATCTGAATGATGAGTCAAACCCTATTGAAAATGAGCAATATCGGAGTTATAAGTCCAGAATTATCTCCCCTTGAATTTGAGAAAAAAATGATTTTTTTTTTTTTTTATGTGATAAAGTCCATATTTTTCATCCAATTCTTGGCAAACTTGCACAGTGTCTTTGTATCAATGAGGACTTACACCCTTTTTATGCCCGCCTTCGAAGAAGAGGGGGTATATTGTTTTGCACATTTCGGTCGGTCCGTCGGTCGGTCCGTCCACCAGATGGTTTCCGGATGATAACTCAAGAACGCTTAGGCATAGGATCATGAAACTTCATGGGTACATTGATCATGACTGGCAGATGACCCCAATTGCTTTCAGGTGATAACTCAAGAACGCTTACGCCTAGGATAATGAAACTTCATAGGTACATTGATCATGACTCGCAGATGACCCCTATTGATTTTCAAATCACTAAGTCAAAGGTCAAGGTCACGATGACTCAAACCAGTAAAATGGTTTCCTGATGATAACTCAAGAATGCCTACGCCTAGAATCATGAAACTTCATTGGTACATTGATCATGACTCGCAGATGACCCCTATTGATTTTCAGGTCTCTAGGTCAAAGGTCAAGGTCAAGGTGATTCGAACCAGTAAAATGGTTTCCGGATGATAACTCAAGAACGCTTACGCCTAGGATCATGAAACTTGATAGGTACATTGATCATGACTCTCAGATGACCCCTATTGATTTTCAGGTCACTAGGTCAAAGGTCAAGGTCAAGATGACTCGAACCAATAAAATGGTTTTCGGATGATAACTCAAGAACGCTCAAGCCTAGGATTATGAAACTTTATATGTACATTGATCATGACTCGCAGATGACCCCTATTGATTTTCAGGTCACTAGGTCAAAGTTCAAGGTCACAGTGACAAAAAGCGTATTCACACAATGGCTGCCACTACAACTGACAGCCCATATGGGGGGCATGCATGTTTTACAAACAGCCCTCGTTTAAAAAGAGCAATATTGAAGCAATAAGTCCAGAATGACTTCCCCTTGAATATGAGAAAATTTTGAAATCCCGCTTGTTTACGCAATTAATTCCACAGTTTTCATCCAATTATTCCCAAATGTGCACATTATCTTTATATGAATGAGGACTTGAACCCTATTGAATATGAGCAGTATCGGAGAAATAAGTACACAATAATCTCCCCTTGAATTTGAGAAAATTCTCCTTGTTTGCGCGATTAAGTACACAGTTTCCATCTTATTCTTTCCAAACTTTCACAGTGTTTATAGCAGTAGAGCGATTCAGGCTCTAATGGGCCTCTTGTTTTAAACTGGTCAAGCATACTGTCAACCTTTTTATGCCCCCCTTCGAAGAAGAGGGGGTATATTGTTTTGCTCATGTCGGTCCGTCCGTATGTTTGTCCGTATGTCCGTCCACCAGATGGTTTCCGGATGATAACTCAAGAACGCTTAGGCCTAAGATCATGAAACTTCATAGGTTCATTGATCATGACTCGCAGATTACCCCTATTGATTTTGAGGTTACTAGGTTAAAGGTCAAGGTCACGGTGACCTTAAATAGTAAAATGGTTTCCGGATGATAACTCAAGAACGCTTATGCCTAGGATCATGAATCTTTATTGGTACATTGATCATGACTCGCAGATGACCCCTATTGATTTTCAGGTCACTAGGTCAAAGGTCAAGGTCACAGTGACCAGAAATAGTAAAATGGTTTCCGGATGATAACTCAATAACGCTTATGCCTAGGATCATGAAACTATATAGGTACATTGATCTTGAGTTTGACTCGCAGATGACCCCTATTGGTTTTCAGGTCATTAGGTCAAAGGTCAAGGTAACGGTGACCCGAAATAGTAAAATGGTTTCTGGATAATAACTCAATAACGCTTATGCCTAGGATCATGAAACTTCATATTGACATTGATCATGACTCGCAGATGACCCCTATCGATTTTCAGGGCACTAGGTCAAAGGTGAAGGTCACGATGACTCGAAATAGTAAAATGGTTTTCGGATGATAACTCAAGAACGCTTATGCCTAGGATCATGAAACTTCATAGGTACATTGATCATGACTAGCAGATGACCCCTTTTGATTTTCAGGTCACTAGGTCAAAGGTCAATGTCATTTGAAAAAAAAGTTATGAGCTATTGTTACACCTTGGCGTCGGCGTCTGGTTAAGTTTTGTGTTTAGGTCCACTTTTCATTCAAACTTGGTACACTTACTTACTATCATGAGGGGACTGGGCAGGCAAAGTTAGATAACTCTGGCGTGCATTTTGACAGAATTATGTGCCATTTCTATACTTAGAAAATTAAAAATTTGGTTAAGAAAAAAGAATACTTTTTCAATTGGGAATATAGCCGAATTTCGGCTATAAAATCGGGCCAAAAAAAACCCTGCCTAGGATCATGAAACTTCATAGGTACATTGATCATGACTGGCAGATGACCCCTATTGATTTTCAGGTCACTAGGTTAAAGGTCAAGGTCACTGACTCGAAACAGTAAAATGGTTTCCGGGTGATAACTCAAGAATACTTAGGCCTAGGATCATGAAACTTCATAGGTACATTTATCATGACTTGCAGATGACCCCTATTGATTTTCAGGTCACTAGGTCAAAGAGTAAGGTCACAGTGACAAAAAACGTATTCACACAATGGCTGCCACTACAACTGACAGCCCATATGGCGGGCATGCATGTTTTACAAACAGCCCTTGTTGTCGTACTGTTTTTGACTCGACTGAATTTGCTGTAAACACTGCAAAATACTGCAGTCCACATCTTGTATTCTATTTTCTGCCTTAGTAGAAGAAACCGGGGCTTTCCCTTTCTATGCATTTCCTTGTTTTGACGACCCTTTAGCACTTCTATTTTCGTTTATTTTGTCAGATTGACTTTCAGCGTTGGCCTCCGCCATAAGGACGAGAGACGTGATCTTTGTGCAGATAATATTTGCACTTTACAAATCTGTCAACGCCTTAGGCGTACAACAACACAAAGACTCGTCTTGAAATTATCCGATGGCCACTAAAGGACACCTTTGATGTATTATTTTACTTCAATATCAGTAAAATACTGACCGCAAAAAAGCAAACATGCCGATTTCACCATTAGGGGGAAGCTACTGACTGCTCATGCATGGGCTTCATCTTGTTTTGTCGACGAACGAAAATATTGTTGTCGGCATAGAATCTATCTGTATCAGATATGCACTGCATTAACTCATTTAGATGTTGCCATAATTTGGTGTTGCCTTTCTGAAGCTGTAGACAGTCTTTCCAGTGTTCCTAGTTTTTTCTAGTATTTTTTTTAAGTCTCCTACTTTTCCTAGTTTTTACAAAAGCTCCTAGTTCTCCTAGTTTTTAGCTCACCTGATTGCTCAGGTGAGCTTTTGTGACCGGTCTTTGTCCGTCGTATGTCCGTCCGTCCGTCCGTTAGCATTTGCTCGTAAACACTCTAGAGGCCACATTTCTTGTCCCATCTTCATGAAACTTGGTCAGAAGCTTTGTCCCAATGAAATCTCGACCGAGTCCGAAACTGGGTTGTGCCGGGTCAAAAACTAGGTCACTAGGTCAAAAAAAAGAAAAACCGTGTAAATACTGCAGAAGTCACATTTCATGCCCAATCTTCATGTAACTTTGTCAAAATGTTTGTCTTAATGATATCTTGGTTGAGTTCAAAAGTGGTTCCGATTCGTTGAAAAACATGGCCGCCAGTGGGCGGGGCAGCTTTCCTTATTTGGCTATGGAGAAACCTTGTAAACACTCTAGAAGTCACAATTTTTGCTCAATCATCATGAAAGTTGGTCAAAACATTGGTTCAATTGATGTCTCGGACGAGTTCGAAAATGGTCGAGATGGTTGAAAAAACATGGCCGCCAGTGGGCGGGGCATTTTTCTCTATATGTATATAGTGGCAGTTTTCCCTATTTGGCTATAGAGAAACCTTATAAAAACACTCTAGAAGTCACAATTTTTGCCCAATCATCATGAAAGTTGGTAAAACCATTGGTTTTATTAATATCTCGGACGAGTATGAAAATGGTTGGGATTGGTGAAAAAACATGGCCGCCAGTGGGCGGGGCATTTTTCTCTATATGTATATTGTGAAAACATGTGAACACAGTAGAAGTCACATTTTTGGCCCAATTTTCTTGAAATTTGCTCAGAACATTTGTTTCCTTGATACGAGAGTTGAGTTAAAAAATGGTTCCGGTCAGTTGAATAACATGGCTGCTGGGAGGGGGGCAGTTTTCTCATTATGCCCCCCCCCCTTTCGAAGAAGAGGGGATGTCCGTCCACCAGATGGTTTCCAGATGATAACTCAAAAGCGCTTGTGCCAAGGATCATGAAACTTCATAGGTACATTGATCATGACTCGCAGATGACCCCTATTGATTTTCAGGTCACTAGGTCAAAGGTCAAGGTCACGATGACCCGAAATGGTAAAATGATTTCAGGATGATAACTCAAGAACATTTATGCCTAGGATCATGAAACTTTATAGATACATTGATCATGACTCGCAGATGACCCCTATTGATTTTTATGTAACTATGTCAAAGGTCAAGGTGACGGTGACCCATAGCAGTAAAAGTTTTCCGGATGATAACTTAAGAACGCTTATGCCTAGGATCATGAAACTTCATAGATACATTGATCATGACTCGCAGATAACCCCTATTGATTTTTAGGTCACTAGGTCAAAGGTCAAGATCACGATGACCAGAAATAGTAAAATTGTTTCCGGATGATAATTCAAGAACGCTTAGGACTAGGATCATGAAACTTCATAGGAAGATTGATCATAAATCGTAGATGAGGCCTTTTGATGTTCAGGTCACTAGGTCAAAGGTCAAGGTCACAATGACACGAAATAGTAAAATGGTTTCCGGATGATAACTCAAGAACGCCTAGGCCTAGGATCATGAAACTTCATAGGTACATTGAACATGACTCGTAGATGACCCCTATTGATTTTCAGGTCACTAGGTCAAAGGTCAAGGTCACGGTGACCCGAAATAGTAAAATGGTTTCCAGATGATAACTCAAGAACGCTTATGCCTAGGGTCACGAAACTAAATAGGTACATTGATCATGACTAGAAGATGACCCCTATTGATTTTCAAGGTCATTAAGTCAAAGGTCAAGGTCACGGTGACCTGAAATAGGAAAATGGTTTCTGGATGATAACTCAAGAACGCTTATGCCTAGGTTCATGAACTTCATAGGTATATTGATCATGACTCGCAGATGACCCCTATTGATTATCAGGTCACTAGGTCAAAGGTCAAGGTCACAGTGCCAAAAAACGTATTCACACAATGGCTGTTAAGGTCACGGTGACTCAACTTAGAAAAATGGTTTCCAGATGATAACTCAAGAATGCTTACACCTAGGATCATAAAAATTCATAGGTACATTGATTATGACTTGCAGATAAAATAATGATGAAACTTGACCTGGATTTTTGTCTGGACAATATATAGGTCAAGTTTGACATTTGGTAAAGATTGAATGTACCGACTCCTCTCAGGTGAGCGAACTAGGGCCATCTTGGCCCTCTTATTTAAAGATTTATCTTGTTACTTCTGCTCTAGAATTTGTAAGACCCCTTGGTTTCAAAACGCTTAAAGGGTAAATACTTCAAAATGCATATTTTTCTAGTTTAATGACATTTTTGGCTAAGTTGTAATTTCTTGTGTAAATCTGTACTTATTGTTTTGTCACATTTGTTATCAGTTTGTAGCAAATTTATCTATAATGGGACCTATTACTGATATGCAATCTTTGAGAAATTTCCTGCACATATTGATCAATGCAGAGTGTAACTTTTTACCACTCAGCTTTCTTAGCCAAGTAGTGTCTGATACAGTTAGAAAACCAGCATGAGTTGCCCTGAACAAATTGATAATGACCACAGACTGAAAGAATCATGATTCCTAGGTACTTTATATAATATATATATGTAATAATCCTCTAACTGTGCTCTTTGCCAGATGTTTATATCAGTGGTCAGTAATACAAGCTAGTTGAAGTGTTTGATATTTTTTATTTCACAGAAGGAGTATTAAATGCATGTTTTTAACAATTAACAAAAAATATGTAATTTAAATGGGAACTTCATATCAAAACAAGATTCCATAATGATTCACTTTATATAATCATATTTAACATATGTTATCAAATGGATACTCTATGAAAACAATCAAGAAATAATTTCAATTATAAGTTTCTGGAGATAGAAATCAGAATCAGAATATCCTTCAAAATCAAGATTTACCTTTCTTATTTGCAGAGTTCATTTATCAAGATTTCATCATTTTCAGGCTTTATGTATTAAAACGATGTCAGAAAATTGAAAATAAAACGATAATAAATGATACACAATATTAATGAAATGAAATATAAAATCGATACATTTTCATATTTCTAAATTGTTTAGTGTAAAACAGCCTACTGTTGAATAATATGTTTATACAATTATATTTAAGTAAACGGCAATACCTTTAGTTAATTAAGTTACAACCAATCAGCAGTGTCATTCTGACTGGAAATAAGCGTTGGTCGAATAAATATTTCCGCATCAAAGTAACATAACCCGTAACCATCCCGTGACCGGTTCACTTGCGTAAGCAAACAAGACCACAATACCACACCTTGTTACGACAGTTGAGTTCGAAAATGGTTTGGATCGGTAAAAAAACATGGCTGCCAGGGGGGTCTTTTTCCTTATATTTATATAGTAAAAAAGTTTGTGAACACTCTAGAAGTCACATTTTTTGCCTAATCATCATTAAATATTGTCAAAACATTAGCTATGTAGATTTCTCGGACGAGTTTGAAAATGGTCGTGATAAGTGGAAAAACATGGGCACCAGGTGGTGGGGCAGTTTTCTTTATATGTAGAAAAGTGAAAACATGTGAACAGTCTAGAAGACACATTATCTTCATGAAATTTGGACATATCTTGGAAGAGTTAAAAAATGGTTCAGGTCTGTTAAAAAGAAAACATGGCCACCAGGGGGCCATTTGTTGTTTATTCTTCATGAAACTTGGTTAGAACATTATTGTGTTTCATTGATATCTTGGGCTGCAAAGAACAGGTCATTTCTTTTTATCTCAGGTGAGCGACTTTGGGCCTTTCAGGCCCTCTTGTTTTCTCCAGTGACAAGTCTTAAAATTCTTTAATGGGCACAATAATTGTTTGGTTTGCTGTAGGTATGCAGTAATGGTTTGTTTTCATAGATGTTTTTGCAGTTCATAGACAGAAGCAGTTTGGCTGTCTAGTTTTGACCAAGTTTGCAACAAAAACACATTAGTTGAGCCACCCACTGCTGGTTTTAAGGTACAAAACTATTTTATGATTCAATCATAAAACTTATACAAGGAACAATGCCATTTAACTAGCCATACAAAGTACTTCAACTTTCCGATGATGCTTTGCTGAGGGTGTAGGTTGTTACCAACTGTACCATTTATCATTATAATAATTATAGGCTTTATTATACCCCATTACCATTGGTAAACCCCATTACCATTGGTAATGGGGGCTATATAGGAGTCACTTTGTCGGTCTGTCTGTCCCGAAAATGTCATCTGATCTTCACCAAACCTGGTCAGAAGTTGTATCTAGATGATGTCTAGGTCAAGTTAGAATATGGGTCACACTGGGTCAAAAACTAGGTCACGGGGTCACTTAGTGCGTTTTAAACCGAAAGTTTGTCCGGACCATTAGATTTTAAAATGACTTTGTACATTTGTTCACCATTACTGGACGTTGTGTCATGCAAAAGAATTATGTCGATATCTCCAAGGTCAAGGTCACAATTAGAGTTCAAAGGAAAATTGATGGAAAATGGAAAATAATCTTTTTCCGTTCAACCGTGCATGTATGAGTCAGAATTAAGCGACAGTTTGTCAGATTTTTTATGATTCTGACTCGGACAGCGAGGTTTATTTTGTCAATGCTCAAGATAACCATCGTGTTGGGAACACGGATTAGAAATACATATAACTGTGTTTCATGCACGTGTCGGGGGAAAAATTATTTTTTGATTGTTATTCTACATTACAAGCTTGTTGAATATGACTTGGTTACACAAAGCACAGGTAAAAAATAAACAAATAGAGCGGATACTTGCACCGGTTCTGAATGGGAAGGAATGTAAGTATTTCTAATGACATGAATTTTTATTTAAAACATTGTTTCCAGTTATAATAAAAGAGTTTAAGTGTGAACAATTATATGAATTCATTGATAAATACAACTTCCGTTAGAATCACATGATAATCAAAATAATAGCATGGTGTAGGCCCAAGTGTGTGTATTTGAGATTTATTTACAGGTCGTCCAGTGTCTTCTCGACTACAGATGTATCGACCTGCCCCTGTGACCCTTCAGGGGAGAAAATAAGGTCATATTATACATCATAGCACGATGGCCAATGAGACCTTAATGTGACTAGATGCTTTTTTTTTTTTTTTTTTTTTTTTTTTTAATGGATTATGTAGTGGTTTGCCTTTTATAAAAATGGTTTTTGCAGTATTCCTATTATCTCTAGATAATCATTATCCTTATTGGCATTAATGTTAATTCCTTATAGTTTGTGTGTGGTTTTTGTGCTCTCCGCCCCAAGAGGTGTTAGTGGGGGTTGGAGCGGGATACAGAGGGCGCCCCGATTCCAGAGGCGCCCCTGGTTCTTTTAAGTGCCCGGTGTACAGCACCGATACACTGCACCCCCGTTTAACGTCCCTCGCGGAGGACTTGTTAGTACATAAACATAGATTAGTACAGATATTACTCTATTGCCCCGTGTCTTGGTGTATATTCACATGGGCTCTCTCTGTTGTGCTGGTGGATATTGTCAGGTGTTTAATGGTGTTGCAAGGGTCAGAATAGTTTTGAAGTTTAATATAGTAGAAAAGGGGCTGCGTTTGTGTGGTTGGACCCAGATGACTGGTTGGTTGTTGGTGGTACAGGGAGGACAATATCTGGTTCTACACTTTCGTTCTTTGGGAGACAATTTTCACCTTTATTTCGCCTTTATTTGTTTTTGAGAGAGAGAGAGAGAGAGAGAGAGCGCACGTTCTTCTTCCTGTTTATATTGCTAGTGGTTACGCAGATGGTAATTATATGTATTAGTGCATTTTGTTCAGGAGGGAATAGATCTGGGATGTTAATGCTGACCATCCCTCTAATTCGATCTGATCCTCATAGTGACAAGGGTAATACGTGCAGGTTAGCAATACAAGGTTTGCAATTCAACGTCAAACGTAACAAGGCACAGGCATGCAAGGAAAAAACTTACACTACTCTACAAGAAAACATCACCTACGCTACAGTAGGGGAAACAACAACAACAAATACCGTCACCATTCTCTTTTTATTTTTATTTTTGTCATGTTGGGTATGTCATGTCAACGGGGCCAGAGTGCACAGATGTCATGTCAACGGAGCCAGAGTGCACGGGCGAGAGATATCTCTTCAGGCGCGCCCTCTGGCCCAGCTGACACGCTCTACTCAACATGTTTAAGTCTTGTACATATGGGAAAAATGTTAACTAATCACATTTAATTACAACAATATTTACACCTATAGGGGTTGCACTGTGGGTAAATTTGCCCACGTGCGCACCTACTGCGTCTTCCGATCCTGCGTGGAAGTATGTTGTCTGTGTGCTTTTCCCCTACCTTCGTCGTTGTTGCTGATTACAGCTTAAGAGAAGGAAAGCGAGGGTCTCGCGGAACCCTGGGTTTTGTTACCTAGAGCGCTATTTGGTTGTAAAAGAAGGCTTAGAGCTTATCCATAGTGGTCGAAAGGGGCCAAGTGACATATGTATTGGGGGGGGGGGGGGGGACGTACCCTTCCGTCGTTTTAGTATTATTAGTCTTTATCTATTTATTTATTGGTGTAATTTTCCTATATATCATAAAGCGCAGACGAGGAAACCGCGAACGTTCGTTATAGACAGCTCCCTCATCTTTGCCTTGTTTATAGTATTGTTTATTTATGTATTGACGTCAACAAGGTGTTATTGGACACTGCATTGTAATGTACTGCCAATCCAAAGTACATTTGGACCCCAAATACAAATATAGGTTCTTGGCGTGCACATTACATGCAGTGTTTCTATATCTATTTATTTATTGATGCAATTTTCCTCTTGTCATAAGTACATAAGATAGTCATTATTAATTGGAATCTTTAAAATTACATATATCATGGATTGTTTTACGGTACAGTTTTAGAACCAAATTAATTAATAATAGTATATAAGTTCGAGCCGGGCCCAGACGAGTGGCCATATGGACAACACCGGAGTGACCATCGTCCGAGACCCACCCGTCATTAGTACATAAAGTTGCCATTATTGATCTGAGTTTTTATTTATTTATTTATTTTAATTTTTCCTATAGGGCCGGGATAATATGGTTAGGTTCAGTTCGGGCCCAGACGAGTGGCCATATGGTGCACACCGAAGTGACCATCGTCCGAGTCCCGCCCGTCATTAGTACATAAGATTGCTATTATTAATTTGAATAAATGAAGCAGTATATAACTGACGGTATGTGTTGTTATTTCTATCTACCGCTAATAGTCCAACGGAATATTATATTTTATCTAAGTAGCCCGTGTCGCGCAAAAATTTAAACACGTGCAGTTGCACAACAGGAGCGATTCCGCTTGGAGGCATCAACAGTGAGTCGCGATTAATGATAAGTGGGTTTTTGTAGGCCGCTATTACCCCTGCACTTAGTTCTAGTCTCTGTTCAGCGTGTTTAGGGCATATAAAGAAAAGATGTTCAAACGTGTTATGAATGTTGCACTGGGGGCAGAGGACAGTTTTGTAATAGTCGCCGTGCAATCTGGTCACCCTTAGGCGCATGCGCGAGTAAGCCCTGTCCTCCCTTTTAATGGGACTATAGATGTTAATCTTATGGCTAGGGTTGGGTGTAGGCCCAAGTGGGCAGAGTGGGACTTTTATATGACATTGAGCTGCACCCCTTGTTTAGCTAACCACTCGTCTGATAGTAATAAATTTTTTTGTTGATATAATTGGAGTTATGCTAATCTCTTATCTAAAATCATGCTGTGTCTGCAATAATCAACTGTGATATATCAACAGATAAGTCACATGTCATCAGTCAAATAGCCATACACTCCATGACACTCTGTATGGACTAATACACAACAATGGTAACTGGGGTCAATTTGACTGGTAGCCATGGAAATTCTTGAAACATAAGAAACTTAGAAATCAATCATTGTCTATGTCTGAGGCTATCAAAAACTGGACATTCGAGTAAAAAATGAAAGTGATCTTCTAGATCGTTACATTGTTTACATTGTTTACATAAACCGTTTGAGAAGTTGGAGAAGCTGAAATATTATTGTTCAACTTGTATTTATGATAATACGCACAAAGTAAATTTAATTTTCGGCTAATTATAGGTGTTAACCGAACAGAACAAAGAACAGAACAGGCTAATCATAGGTGTGAACCTTTGATCGGCGTATACTATGTTTTAAGGTTTTGCATCTAATTGTATTGTTACTGTATGAAACAATGGCCGTGGTGTCAAATTATATAAAAGCGAACGTCCGCCCTGTCAAACTTAGCGTTAGATCGATTGTCTGTGGGAGCGATTGTTCGGATACCCATTACAGAGAATGCCAAGCTGTTATTGTTTATGAAATCAATAAATTGTACTAATAATTACAATTTGCACAAACCCTCCTCAATTTACATTTTTAACCAGGTTTTCCGAAGGAAAAAACTGGTTATTAGATTGGCGAATGCGGGCGGGCTGGCTGGCTGGCGGGCTGGCTGGCTGGCGGGCTGGCTGGCTGGCTGGCGGGCTGGCGGGCTGGCGGAATAAGCTTGTCCGGGCCATAACTATGTCGTTCATTGTCAGATTTTAAAATCATTTGGCACATTTGTTCACCATCATTGGACGGTGTGTCGCGCGAAATAATTACGTCGATATCTCCAAGGTCAAGGTCACACTTTGAGTTCAAAGGTCAAAAATGGCCATAAATGAGCTTGTCCGAGCCATAACTATGTCGTTCATCGTCAGATTTTAAAATCATTTGGCACATTTGTTCACCATCATTGGACGGTGTGTCGCGCGAAATAATTACGTCGATATCTCCAAGGTCAAGGTCACACTTTGAGTTCAAAGGTCAAAAATGGCCATAAATAAGCTTGTCCTGGCCATAACTATGTCATTCATTGTGAGATTTTAAAATCATTTGGCACATTTGTTCACCATCATGGGACGGTGTGTCCCACGAAAGAATCACGTCAATATCTCCAATGTCAAGGTCGCCACGACTAAAAATAGATTTAAAAAAAAAAAAAAAACTTACAAAGGGGGTTAATTATTTTTGGTCATTTCAAAAGTTCAGTTTGAGTTTTCTCCCTTTATCAGATTTTTTTTTCACAATGAAAACCTGGTTTTGTGACAATTTTGTCCCTTGTTATCTGAATATTTCAATATAACATAATGGATGATGTTAGTAAATAATATTACTATTTTAAGTAATACCATTCCAATTCCATTTTAAAATGGCTTTTTATAATATGTGTAATAGACAGTAATTCATTTGCGTTCAATATCAGAACAAGAATGTTATGTTTGATACTTTGTTGTTATTTAGCTGTAGCTTTGTTTGTTTATTTATCAAATAAAATGTATTTGTCATTTTGTATTTCGCTGTTCCACTTATAAACCTATTTGTTCTTAATAATAAGAGCAGGGTTGCAATTAATTTGTGTAATTAAGCCGTTAATACATACATGCGTATAATATATTATTAATCCATTTCTTACGAGTAACATCATCCTTGGCAAAACCGAATAGACCCTTGTTTCCCTTTTCCGCACGATTTTTGCACCCGAAAAAACACACACACTAACAGTAGAATAACGATTGTCGTGCAAAACACACACACCAAAAAAGCACACGTTTTTTTATAAAACTTGTATAAAAAGAACTGTATTTACATAGCACGATATTGAGTGTCAATGTTGACATAAAGCGCGAAGTGTTCACGCTTCGATCCGTAATAACAATGGACAAGTTTCCGTGTCATGAGCGTTGAGTGCATGTGACGTCACAGCCAAAATAGGTGGCGGAAATACCCGGGCGGTTTACGGAAAACAAGATCATTGTTTTTAGTATTTTAATAGATTTTTCGTTATAAAATCGGCACTGGACCTTTAATGAGCTTGTCTGGGCCATAAATATGTCGTTCATTGTGAGATTTTAAAATCATGTGGCACATTTGTTCACCATCATTGGACAGTTTGTCATGCAAAATAATTACGTTATTATCTCCAAGGTCAAGGTCACACTTTGAGTCCAAAGGTCAAAAATGGCCACAAATGATAATAGCAAAATAATTCTTAAAAATCGCCATAAATTATCTTCTCTTGTTTTGTGAAGACGGCATGCAAAATATTCTGTGTCAATGCAGCATGTGGGGGTATACGTCACGTCTGTGACAAAGCTCTAGTTTTTATTGCTTCCTTAACAAAATTTATCGTTTATAACTTATTATAGTTGTACATTTTTAGCTCTGCTGTTTTTGGAGAAAACCCGAGGTATTGTCATAGCCAGCTCGTCGTCTGCCGTCCGCCTTGCCAAAACCTTAACATTGGCTCTAAAATCAAAGTGCTTCCACCTACAACTTTGAAACTTCATATGTAGATGCACCTTGATGAGTTCTACACGCCACACCCATTTTTGGGTCACTAGGTCAAAGGTCAAGGTCCTCTAAAAAATAAAAAAATAAAAATTCTGACAAGCTTTCATTTATTCAAAACTGCATCCACAGCTGAGCATTGGCGCCCGTTATGCGGTGCTCTTGTATGAATTATTTTGTGCTATTTGTAACAAGAAATATCTTTAAAAAAGATATACGGCGTTGATAGTTCAATGAATGAGATCAAGGATAGCGAATGTCTTTTTTCTGTGCAGTTCTTAGCTGCATCACACGCAGTACGGGATGTTACGCGGAGTTTTCGCGGCTTATTTTACATTTTTACATATTGCTGGTCATAAACCTATAGATACAAAACAGAAAACCAAAAGAAGAATGGAAGTGAAATTAAAACATACGAGTCAACCGGCCACACGAGAAGTATCCGTATTTATAGGCGCGTTCTTCGAACAAACCTGTTTTAGTGGTTTGATTCGATTATTAACAGTATCGATAATCATCGCGCTCATGTTTAATACATTGGTCAATATGGTGGAATAATTATTGTTAAATTAATCAAAAATAATATTTATCATTGTTTTGTTGAAAACACATTAAGAATCTACATATTTCTGGTCTAAAGAAAATTCCAGGTCACCTAGTTCACGGATAGCGTATTTATTATATAACTATTATTTTACTGGCCGCGAACTCCGGAGATGACCTGTATATAAACTCTGACATTCATACACTGGCCGCGAATTGACCCGGGTTGAAATGCAATGTATTAAAGTGAGGCCTCGCTTCCACTGCTCTTTATACTTTTACATGTTAACATGTTGACAAGAATATGGAAGTAAGTACTAAATATGAGAACATAGCCTTTAAATATAAACGCGTTGCGCTGGTAATTCTCTGAAAATAAAAGGTGTACGCACAAACTGTATTTATGTCGAGAATTGAGTGTAAAACTGTTCTATCTATTAAGCCTTTTCATTAGAAATAAAATTGTTTCATGCAGTAAAACAGTGTTACAAAGACGCGGATATGTTTCCAATGTTCTGGTGGAATACTCAAATCAGCCAATGGAATAAATGAAGTGTATTCATTCGTACCTAGCCGCGGGAAATTTTATTTGAATTTTATTGGACACTTACAAAGGTCAGGAGAGGTGAAAAGCTGGCTTAATTCAGCTTACGCCGAAAAAAATATTGACAAACCTGGTTTATAGCTTAGAATTTATCATAACATTGGGGGTTTGTTATGATGAGGATAGAAAACAAATGTTATGAGGCTTAGCCTGTAGCTGAGACGTAGACTACAGCTGAGGCGTAGACTGCAACTGAGGCGTGGACTGCAGCTGAGGCGTAGACTGCAACTGAGGTGTAGACTGCAACTGAGGCGTAGACTGCAACTGAGGCGTAGACTGCAACTGAGACGTAGACTGCAGCTGAGGCGTAGACTGCAACTGAGGCATAGACTGTAGCTGAGGTGTAGACTGCAACTTAGGCGTAGACTGAAACTGAGGTGTAGACTGCAGCTGAGGCATAGACTACAGCTGATGCATAGACTGCAGCTGAGGCATAGACTGCAACTGATGCATAGACTGCAGCTGATGCATAGACTGCAGCTGATGCATAGACTGAAGCTGATGCATAGACTGCAGCTGATGCATAGACTGCAGCTGATGCATAGACTGCAGCTGATGCATAGACTGCAGCTGATGCATAGACTGCGACTGAGGTGTAGACTGCAGCTGATGCATAGACTGCAACTGAGTCGTAGACTGCAAGTGAGGCTTAGACTGCAGCTGAGGCCTAGACTGCAGCTGATGCATACACTGCAGCTGAGGCGTAGACTGCAGCTGAGGCATATACTGCAGCTGAGGCATAGACTGCAGCTGAGGTGTAGACTGCAGCTGAGGCGTAGACTGCAACTGAGGCATAGACTGCAGCTGAGGCGTAGACTGCAACTGAAGCATAGGCTGCAACTGAGGCGTAGACTGCAGCTGAGGCATAGACTGCAACTGAGGCGTAGACTGCAACTGAGGCGTAGACTGCATCTGAGGCATATACTGCAGCTGAGGTGTAGACTGCAGCTGAGGCGTAGACTGCAGCTAAGGCACAGACTGCAGCTGAGGCGTAAACTGCAGCTGAGTTGTAGACTGTGGCTGAGGTGTAGTCTGCAGCTGAGGCGTGGACTGCAGCTTAGGCATAGACTGTGGCTGAGGCGTAGACTGCAGCTGATGTATAGAGTGAAGCTGAGGTGTAGACTGTGGCTGAGGCGTAGTCTGCAGCTGAGGTATAGACTGTGGCTGAGGCATAGACTGTGGCTGAGGCGTAGACTGCAGCTGAGGTATAGACTGCAGCTGAGGCATAGACTGTGGCTGAGGTTTAGACTGTGGCTGAGGCATAGACTGCAGCTGAGGTATAGACTGCAGCTGAGGCGTAGACTGTGGCTGAGGCATAGACTGCAGCTGAGGTGCAGACTGCAGCTGCATAGGCAAAGACTGCGGTTCAGAGAGGCTGTAAATATAGTCCAATGTCCTTAGGAATGCATGTTCACTGCTACAAGAGGACAGGTTTGAGCAATCCTGTTCCATGATGAAAAATTTTGTTTCTTCCATTCTAAAGTTGAACTCCTCTTTGAAAAGATTTTCTTGTAAACGTAGTTCCTGTAATTTTATGTCTTCCTGCCTTTTTTCATATTCTAGTTTGAGTTTTGCCAACTCTACTTTAATCCTCTGAGTTGAAGACTTCAAAATAGTATGTGATCTTCACTTAGTTCTGGGAAGCTTTTCTGTGCCTTGTGCGGGGCTTGTTTTTTCCTGGTGCGACATGGTCCGCTTTCCAATTCGCAGCGACCTTCTGACCGCCTGTCCATCCATCGCTTACGTTGTTTTTTTACTGTGACGACTCCAAGTAACAATATCAGTCACAAAACGTAAAAATTATTATGAGATATTTACAATAAGCTTCTTATATGTGTATTTAGTAACTAATATTATATTCCCAAGCTTAAAAGTGGTGAAAACACAAAAATGTAGGGTACGTAAACAATGAGTACGAAACCATAAAAATTGAGCATGGTCTCATCTCCAAAAGAAAAATGAATTTATTATTATGCCCCCCTTCGAAGAAGAGGGGTATATTGCTTTGCACATGTCGGTCGGTCTGTCGGTCGGTCGGTCTGTCGGTCGGTCCGTCCACCAGGTGGTTTCAGGATGATAACTCAAGAACGCTTAGGCCTAGGATCATGAAACTTAATAGGTAGATTGACCATGCCTCGCAGATGACCCCTATTGATTTTGAGGTCACTATGTCAAAGGTCAAGGTCACGATGACCAGAAATAGTAAAATGGTTCCCGGATGATAACTCAAGAACGCTTATGCCTAGGATCATGAAACTTGATAGGTAGATAGATCATGACTCGCAGATGACCCCTATTGATTTTCAGGTCACAAGGTCAAAGGTCAAGACCACGTAGACCCGAAATAGTAAAATGGTTTCCGGATGATACCTCAAGAACGCTTATGCCTAGGATCATGAAACTCGATAGGTACATTGATCATGACTTGCAGATGACCCCTATTGATTTTCAGGTCACTAGGTCAAAGGTCAAGGTCACAGTGACCCGAAATAGTAAAATGGTTTCCGGGTGATAACTCAAGAACGCTTATGCCTAGGATCATTAAACTTCATAGGTACATTGATCATGACTGGCAAAAGACCCCTAATGATTTTCAGGTCAAAGATCAAGGTCACGGTGACCCGAAATAGTAAAATGGTTTCTGGCTGATAACTCAAGAATGCTTATGCCTAGGATCATGAAACTTGAAAGGTAGATTGATCATGACTCGCAGATGACTCCTATTGATATTTAGGTCACTCGGTCAAAGGTCAAGGTCACGGTGACCCAAAATGGTAAAATGGTTTCAGGATGATACCTCAAGAACGCTTATGCCTAGGATCATGAAACTTGATAGGTACATTGATCATGACTGGCAGATGGGCCCTATTGATTTTCAGGTCACTAGGTCAAAGGTCAAGGTCACAGTGACCAGAAATAGTAAAATGGTTTCCCGAGATAACTCAAGTAAGCTTATGGCTAGGATCATGAAACTTCATAGGTACATTGATCATGACTCGCAGATGACCCCTATTTATTTTCAGGTCACTAGGTCAAAGGCCAAGGTCACAGTGACAAAAAACATATTTACAAAATGGCTGTCACTACAACTGAGAGCGCATATGGGGGGCATGCATGTTTTAAAAACAGCCCTTGTTTACTTTGTAAAGAACACATAAATAACATTAAAATCTAAACTTAGAGTGGAAAATATGTCTAAGCATAAGAAGATTATAAATTTTGAAGATTTCTAGCGTGAGGCGCGTTGTTTCGAGTTACCACGACAAGCTCCCAAGAAAACAAAAGCAAAGGCTACATTACACCAGATTTTTAAAACAACTGTGTTTTAATACACATGCATGAGAATGCAAATATAAAAAAACAGCTGAACTTTTTTTTGTCTACCATCCATCAGCTAATCAATTCAGAGATGCATATATACTTGATTCTTTGTAAAACGAAAATTAATTCTTAACAATTTGCATGATATATACACTTCAAAGCAGATGCACAATTCCTCACAATTTTTCCTTAGGGTTATTTAAGTATAGACCTGACCATTGTATTCTATCAAGTACTGACTAATGATTGCAATCCTTGGCAGCCATGAACATATATGAACCTACAATACCATATTTTAAATTGCAAAGCAATGTATTTTCTTCTAAGAGCAAATTGTATTAGTTGCTCTTGTTAATAACAACACATTTCATTCATTTTAATGTAACACGTTTTATAAAAAAAAACATTCTGCAAAAAATATGTGCAAACAAAGTTTCAAGGTCAATAAGTACCATTTTTAGCTCCACTGGCCAAAGGCCAGCGGGGCTTATGTCATGGTCCTGTGTCCGTAGTGTGTGCGTGCGTCCGTGCGTGCATCCGTGCGTTAACTCTTCCTTTAAACATCTTCTCCTAAACTACTGGTCAAATTCTGATGAAATTTCTCAGGAATGTTCCTGGGGTGAACTCTTTTCAAACTTGTTCAAATTATGCCCCTGGGGTAAAATTTGACCCTGCCCCGGGCAAAATTTGCTTATATAAGGCCTATTTTGTGAAAACCTTTCAAAATTCTCGTCCATAACCATTGGGCCTAGAGCTATCAAATTTAGAATGTAGAGACATCTAATAGTCCTCTACTTAGTTTGTTCAAATTATGCCCATGGGGTTAAATTTGACCCTGCTCCGGGGGTCACAAAAATGAACAAACGCTTAAATAAGGCTTATTTTGTGCAAACTTTAAAAATCTTTTTGTCCATAACAGTATGGCATAGGGCTACCAAATTTGTTATGTAGTGACATCTAATACATGTAGTCATCTACCAAGTTTGTTCAAATTAAGCCCCTGGGATATAATTTGACCGTTCCCAGGGGTCACAAAATTGAATATATGCTTATATTGGGCCTATTTTGTGCAAACTTTAAAAATCTTTCTGTCCATAACAATTGGGCCTATTTCTACCAAATTTGGTATGTATTAAAATCTTAAAGTTCTCTACCAAGTTTTTTCGAATTATGCCCCTGGTGTCAAATTTGACCCTGCCCCGGGGGTCACAAAAATGAACATATGCTTTAATAAGGCCTATTTTGTTAAAACATTAAAAATCTTTCTGTTCATAATTATAGAGCCTAGGGCTACTAAATTTGGTATGTAGTGACATCTAATAGTCCTCTACCAAATTTGTTCAAATTTTTTCCCTGGGCTCAAATTTGACCCTGCCCCGGGGGTCACAAAACTGAACATATGCTTATATAAAGCCTCTTTTGTGCAAACTTTAAAAATCTTCCTTTCCATAACCATTGGGCCTAGGGCTACCAAAGTTGGTATGTAGTGACATCTTAAAGTTCTCTACCAAGTTTGTTCAAATTATGCCCCTGGGGCCAAACTTATATATAAAAATGCTCACCCTTCCAACTTTAAGCGCTCAGTGGGACGAGGGATAGAAAGAGAAAGTCACATGCTTGAGTACATTTCAACCCATGCACATTGCACACTTTTTTCGTATAAAAAACAGTGGAGCGATACAGGGCCATCATAGCCCTCTTGTCTTTATTCTTAACAAACTGTGTGTGAACAAAAATTATCAAAGTACTGGTAACGGGATTATAAAGGCTTACAGTAACTAGTAACTTGATATGAAGAAAGTACATCATTGATGGCTAACCATAGTGCATTTTTACAAGCAGTCACTTAATTGTGAATATAATTCAAAAGGTAGTCTTTTCAACTAATATGGTTCACACAGAATCTCATGGCATGTTATACATCATCAAAAACACACAGAAACTTCATCATTGATACATATGCTTTAGAACAATATGATAATCTAAAATTACCATACAAGAATCACAGATATAACAAGAGATTGCCAAGCAATATGGTCCCCTACCAGTGAAACTCTACCATTGTCAGTAAAAAATATTAATTTTTTATGTGTTGCCATAGCAACCAGAATTTTTGACGTAGGCACAAAATGAAATGACGTGCATAATCTTCATACCATCTATCCACGTTTCAAGTTTCATGAAAAAATATTAAGAACTTTTAAAGTTATCGCAGGATCCAGAAAAGTTTGACGGACTGACTGACTGATTGACAGACAGACTGACAGACAGACGGAGTGCAAACCACAAGTCCCCTCCGGTTTCACCGGTAGGGGACAATAAATGCAATGACTTGATGTGAAGTAGTAAATAAGTTCTTGTAGTGACTAGATGTTAAGAAAATTGATATTTCACTGTTTATTCAAACTCATTTAACGGTTATTATAATAGCACATTTATTTAATGAACAAGTACCTGCTTTCAAATTACACCCACTAATTTTACATTACAAAGCTTTAGCCTCTGCTTAATTTGTTTATTATTCTAGCATTGATGAATTTGAAAATTATAATTCAGTCAGCCTCATTAATATAACCCCAGTTTGTTTCCTCCTATTGCCTGCAAGTTTGATGAGGACTTCTTGTCTTCTTTTTTTTCGCCATTCTTTTCTCATGGCGAGCACCATCAGTAATGGCAAACTCTGTTTGAAGTCTTTTGTTGGCAGATTTACTTTCAAGCTGCTTTTCTTTCAAAGGATGGTTCAATTTAAAATTACTTATTTAAAATACATAAAACAACTGACTTTTTATAATTTACTTTTATGTGCAATATTCTTGATAAAAACTTCAATAATTTTTACTTTGTGATTTTGTGTTTGTTTGACAATTAACCTACCTTTTTCATGAACCATTCTGTGTTGTACGACTGCAGCTTATTTTTCAAACGCAATAAATGTTTTTGTGTTTTATTGTGGTCATTAATTTCTATGAACCCTCGGCTTCCATAATTGACACTCTTTTGACACAATTCACGCAAGATGACACCTGGAGTGTTAACTTTGACAAAGTATGTTTTCACAAGTCGTGAGTGCTTTTGCCCATCAATGCAAACTTTAACATCCTGTTCTTACCAAGAAAAGAAAATTTGTTTGTTACATTGGATTTAAGATCATTGAGCTTTGCACAGTCTTTCTCCGTTATTTTAGCAATTTTTCGTTACAAACAGATAATTTTTCAGTTTCAGTTCTTTCATTATTGAAAATTTGTGACTGGAACTTGCTCAATACGTAACGTAACCTGAACGTCAATTTGCTGGTATACTATACGGTGGCTTAAATAACGCGCATCTGGTATCATTAGCTCCACTGGCCAGAGGCTAGCGGGGCTTATGTCATGGTCCTGTGTCCGTCGTGCTTGCGTGCGTCCGTGCGTTAACTTTTTCTTTAAACATCTTCACCTTAAGTACTGGTCCACTTCTGATGAAATTTCTCAGGAATGTTCCTTGGGTGAACCTCTTTCATAAAATGTGTTTGGTATTTCGTATGCAAATGGCGCCGTTGTAAAGCGAAAATTAAGATTATTGAAATGACAAATATCAATCGAATTAACGACTGACATCATTTAGTTTGATAGGAAAAATGAAATGTGTTTGTCAACGAAAAAGACTACGTTTTAGATACAAGAAACACATATTTTGTTTAGAAATGTGCACAGTGAATTTGTGTCACGGAAACCAGTGTTTCTGTTTGCAAATTGGGAGTTCAGTCTACTCGCGAAGTAAAACAATTTAGAAGAGGATCTTTCGAACATTGAAATAGACAAACATGATTTGATTTATATGATAGTGGATCTGTGTATAATCAGATTCATATGCATATTCTGCTTTATTATGTTTGTCACGCTGTTCAGTTAATTGAAATAGCATTGAACTAAAGATGTGAAATGCAAGATATTGAAAGGTAAACAATTTATATGTATTAATTTAACTCAGTTTAATACATCATTAACACAAGCAGAACAAGTGTGTTTGTTTATATTTAGTCAATTTACCTCGTTTGTATATAACATTTTATAAAAAATTTGTATTGTTTTGTTTGTTTTCACCAAATGGTTAGTATTATTTTTTTTATGTTAACATTCTCAAAATTCTTGTTTTTTTATAGGCCCTATTTATAATTTTTTTTTGAATGACATCATTTTATGATTTATAAACAGATTGCAAAAAATATTTGTTCAAGATAAACTTAACAACAAATTGTTACATTGAAATTAGGTGATTTTAATATTCAGTAGCAAAAAAGTAAGGAGAATCCAACTTAAAAAAGATGTATATATTAAAAGTATATTCTACCAATGCCGTGAACAATCCCCTTGTTTAGAACATGACTGCCGCTAAGTCTATTACTAGCAACCTATCAGAGAATAGGTAAGATACCTTATTTCAATATATGGCAATCCTAGTATTTTTCAACAACAAACATGACAGGTAACCAATGTCAGATGGAAAAAGTAAAGGAAAGTTAGGTCAAGCTAATTGTTTGTCAGGATATCTCTTTCAACCTCACGCCATATGCAAGTAGTGTTGCCATGATCGCAACATCTTGATGAATTATAATTCAATTTTTTGTCTCATAAACATTTACTTTGTTTAACAAACAACCTCTACAAAGTTATCATTCCTACTGCCTATCGGCACCTTATGAACCTGAAAAACTCGTAACAATATGTTTCCTCAGGCAAATATCTTCTTTGTACAATAAACAATTTCTTCACCACGTTAACAATCCTGCTACACTCACTAATGCCTCAAGAATAAAGTAAAGTTTTGGTGATCTACGTCATTAGGTATTTTGCATATGTCATGACTATACAAGTAACAGAAACTTTGAAACCTACAAACACTTTTTGGAATTTTGGGAAAAGATTCATGATTGAATGAAGGAACTTTCATTAATCTTGTAGAACATGCGTAGATTTGATCTTTAGCATCTTAAAATATGTAAAATAGAAAGAACGACAATATCTTTTGGAGAGATAAATGTACCTACGTTATAAGCAAAGGACCTGTGCGACAATTCCCGGACTTTTCAGTATGTTTAGTTAACACCGTAGTAACGTTTTCCATATATAAAAAATGCTCACCCTTCCAACTTTAAGCGCCCAGTGGGACGAGGGATAGAAAGAGAAAGTCACATGCTTGAGTACAATTCAACCCATGCGCATTGCACGCTTTTTTCGCATAAAAAACAGTGGAGCGATACAGGGCCACCATGGCCTTCTTGTTCGGATATACTTTGTTTTCTACGTTTATTTATGGTCAGTACCGGCGAAATACATTTTTTACGATCGGCTAGACACCCTCCCCTATCAATTTTACTTCCATGAACCTTATTGAAAGGTCTTATTCCCCGTAGCATGTTTTTTATGCACTCAGGTTCTATCCACAAAACCAATTTGACTATCTATTTTACTTACTATTCCCTTAATGACTGGAGCTGCTGCAGTCACTTTCACTATAGCATTCAAAGTTTTGTTTGAGCCTAGTCCTCTTATTAAATCCTTTATTTCTTTAACTTGATCTTTCTCCATATCAGCAGCTTTATTATTTCCTTGTCTACCCTGTGGATTTACAAAAGAAGCAGTCCGCACTTGCATTGCTAGTTTTGGAGGCATACTGATATATGTTTTCAGTACATAGTCGATGCTTTCAACTAAGTATTTAGACCTGGGTGAATGATGAAAGAAGAAAGGCATTGCGAGTTTCAAGTTATTGTTTAATCGAAAGATAACACCCTAATTAATAGGATCTTTTAAGTTTGACAGCACAAAAAGTGCTGCAGAAAATTAATTACATAAATCTGTAACTCATCTTCCGTAACCGAAGACACCTTTTATGCGGTTTCCCAAACAATTATTGTCACACCTGATTGATTCTGAATCATTTTCAAAGGCTTATTTATCTTCAAAAGCTGACCCCTGTTTTTCACACTGATGGTTATGTTCTCATTTTCAACAGACAGTTCAATTTTATGTCCCGCAACTAATATAGGCACTGCTTTGGCTTCCGACCTACACATATATTGTCACAAATTTGTGTTCGAAATATAATAAAAGTGTTAAATAATTTAAAGAATATAACATAAAATGTGTTGTTTGTTTTCTCTATGATATCAAAACTACAGATAATTTCCCCCCATGAATTTTAAGGTTTAAATACCTGAAATTGTTTTTGTAATTCTAGAAGGATCAGCACCATAGCTTGTCAAAGAGCATTTCATTTTAAATAATCGAGAACTATTTGTTGGAATTTAAAAACAGTTAACCAGTTTGGTAAAGCTTACTTCATCAAAACTTAATAGAGCAGTTCCATTAGTCCGTCCATTGTCATATTCTTTATTCTTCTTTTTCTGTTCTTTATCTTTCATTATTTCATCTTTCTTCCTTTTCTGTTCCTCTTCCTTCTTTCCATTTTCTTCGCTACTCTTTCTGTTCTTGTTTCATTTTATCCTCTTTCCCCCTTCGTTGCTTATCTTCTTCCTTCTTGTACTTTTCTTCTTTCGTATGTTCTTCTTTGTCTGTTCTTCTTCTTTCAAATTTTCTCTATCTTCTTTTCTCCTCACCTTCCACTCCTTTGTCTTCCTTTGTTTTCTCTCTTCTTCCATTTCTTGATTTGTCTTTCAAGCTTATCCAACTCACACAGAAGAATCTCACTCTCCCAACTTAATTTTTGAAAGTTCTCAAAACTGTGTCATCTCTTGTCTTCACTTACTTCTAAATCCTTCATCAATTCATTTAGTTTATCTTTTTCATTATTTTTCCTCTTTTCCAAGTCTATACACAACTCTTCCAAAGCCCTTTTCATAAACACGTCTAAGTCAAGCTCTGCATAAAGTCCGTTTTTCCAGTTAATTGATTAAATTTGGTATAATCCTCTTTACATTTAAAACTGATCCCACTATGTTGTTCATTTTAGTGCGCTAGACATGTTTTTTGTGCTGCAATATAAAGATTTTCAAAAAGTCGACACTGGTACTTGCGCCGAAAATTGAACACAAGTTTTTCTTTTAAAATTTGCTTACAAATTTGTTTTCAATAAAAATAATCATTAATTGTTTATTTCAGATCAAGATATACACAATTATGATGGCTTTAAATACCAATTAGGTATCATTTGCCTTTGTAAGGTTTAAGTTTATCGTGACGGACAATTTTTATGCCCCCCTTCGAAGAAGAGGGGGTATATTGCTTTGCTCATGTCGGTCTGTCGGTCTGTCGGTCGGTCGGTCTGTCTGTCGGTCGGTCCGTCCACCAGGTGGTTGTCAGACGATAACTCAAGAACGCTTAGGCCTAGGATCATGAAACTTCATAGGTACATTGATCATGACTCACAGATGACCCCTATTGATTTTGATGTCACTAGGTCAAAGGTCAAGGTCACTGTGACCCGAAATAGTAAAATGGTTTCCGGATGATAATTCAAGAACGCTTATGCCTAGGATCATGAAACTTCATAGGTAGATTGATCATGACTAGCAGATGACCCCTATTGATTTTCAGGTCACTAGGTCAAAGGTCAAGTTCACGGTGACCCGAAATAGTAAAATGGTTTCCGGATGATAATTCAAGAACCCTTATGCCTAGGATCATGAAACTTGATAGGTAGATTGATCATGACTAGCAGATGACCCCTATTGATTTTCAGGTCACTAGGTCAAAGGTCAAGGTCACGGTGACCCGAAATAGTAAAATGGTTTCCGGATGATAACTCAAGAACGCTTATGCCTAGGATCATGAAACTTGATAGGTACATTGATCATGACTGGCAGATGACCCCTATTGATTTTCAGGTCACTAGGTCAAAGGTCAAGGTCACAGTGACCCGAAATTTTAAAATGGTTTCCTGATGATAACTCAGGAAAGCTTATGGCTAGGATCATGAAACTTCATAGGTACATTGATCATGACTCGCAGATGACCCCTATTGATTTTCAGGTCACTAGGTCAAAGGTCAAGGTCACAGTGACAAAAAACATATTTACAAAATGGCTGTCACTACAACTTAGAGCCCATATGGGGGGCATGCATGTTTTACAAACAGCCCTTGTTGCTTTCGTTTTAGGACCTGGTTTAATTCGTTAAAGGATATCATTGACTTCTTTGTGATTAAAATGAACATTATAGTATACTTTCATACTTTCTTTAGCAATATCCATTTTATCTCTAGCTATTTTGAAAACTCTGCGCAATCGCTTTTCTAATTCTGTGACATATTGTGTTTTTGAATGTTCTGTTTCAGTTTCAATTTTTTCAGTGGTACCATCTCAACCCAGATGTAAAATTGCTGATGAAAATCCTGTCAATGACTGAACAGATGACCTGTATGCCATGAGTACTAAATCAATGTGCTATTCCCAGTCCTCTTGATTTGCAGATACTTGCCTAGCCGTGTAATCTTCTCTGACACGAGTCGGATAAATTCAAGTTCACAATCACTCTAATATATTATTCTATTTATCCTACAATATTTTTATGCTCCCCGAAATGAAATTTCGGCAGAGCATATAGTTGCCAGTTTGTCCTTCCTTCCTTACTTTCGTCACACTTTTGTTACCGTTTCTCATAGCGCCTTCAATACTTTACCAATCTCTTTCATATTTGGCATGTATGTATCTTGCATGGACCTCTACCTTTTGATGAGGTTTGAGGTCACTGGGTTCAAGGTCAAGGTAACTAAGGCTAATAATAATAGATTTTCCGTCACACGTTTAAAAACAGTTTCTCATAGCGCCTTCAATACTTTACCGATATCTTTCATATTTGGCATGTAGGTACCTTGCATGGACCTCTACCTTTTGATGAGGTTTGAGGTCACTGGGTTCAAGGTCAAGGTCACCAAGGCTAATAATAATAGATTTTCCGTCACGCTTTTGTTACAGTTCTCATAGCGCCTTCAATACTTTACCGATCTCTTTCATATTTGGCATTTAGGTACCTTGCATGGACCACTACCTTTTGATGAGATTTGAGGTCACTGGGTTCAAGGTCAAGGTAACTAAGGCTAATAATAGATTTTCTGTCACACTTTTGTGACAGTTTTTCATAGCGCCTTCAATACTTTACCGATCTCTTTCATATTTGGCATATAGGTACCTTGCATAGACCTCTACCTTTTGATGAGGTTTGAGGTCATTGGGTTCAAGGTCAAGGTCACCGAGGCTTATAATGAATTTCCGTCACTCTTTTTTTACAGTTTCTCATAGCGCCTTCAAAACCTAACGATCTCTTTCATATTTGGCATGTAGGTATCTTGCATAGACCTCTTCCTTTTGATGAGGTTTGAGGTCACTGGGGTCAAGGTGAACGTCACATAGATTGACAAAGCGCATCATCGGAGAGCATCCATTAGTTTCACTGATATTCTTGTTTTAATTTGTTCCGGATGCAATAAAAAGTCATTAATTGCTTAAAACAATAGAAAAACAAAATAAAAGGTTTATGTCCAGAAAAGCCGAAAACCAAAAAGGCCGAATACCAAATAGGCCTTACCAAAAATTTGGTGGAGGTCGCTGCCTTCAACAAGCATCCTCACCATTTCTGATTCGTGTCTTGGATGTGGAACCAGTCGGTAAAAACCGACACCGCCACCGGCTTTTGAATTCAGGCGGTTGTGGTATCCTGGAAATATAATATGAAATATCAAAACAAACGTGTATGTTTGTTAACAAAAATTAATGAGTCCTTGAATTAGATTATATATATATATATATATATATATATATATATATATATATATATATATATATATATATATATATATATAATATATATATAATTATAAATGTACAATGGAAAGAAGTCATATATTTTTTGTTTTTATTCACCTTTAAGGTCTTTGTTTGTCCGGACGTCCTGTCGGAAGACAGACCAGACCCTGGGTTGAAATGATGGGTGGACACACTGCTGGCCGATGTAGACGACCAGGCGGCATATCGC